>NW_016107391.1:7788647-7795842 GCF_001604975.1 Cebus imitator | reverse complement strand
GCCTCCTGGGTTCAAGCAATTCTCCTGCCTCAGCCTCCCGAGTAGCTGGGGCTACAGGTATGCGTCACCATGCCCAGCTAATTTTTTGTATTTTTGGTAGAGACAGGATTTCACCATGTTGACCAGGATGGTCTCGATCTCTTGACCTCGTGATCCACCTGCCTCAGCCTCCCAAAGTGCTGGGATTATAGGTGTGAGCCACCGCGCCCGGCCTTATATTTAACTTTTTATTTTGTTTTGTTTTTTGTTTTTGTTGGAGACGGAGTCTCCCTCTGCTACCCAGGCTAGAGTGCAGTGGTGTGATCTCAGCTTGCTGCAACCTTCTCCTCCTGGGTTCAAGTGATTCTCCTGCCTCAACTTCTCAAGTAGCTGGGACTACAGGCACCCACTACCATGCCCAGTTAATTTTTGTATTTTTAGTAGAGATGAGGTTTCACCACATTGGCCAAGCTGGTCTTGAACTCTTGACCTTGTGATCCACCCAACTCGGCCTCCCAAAGTGCTGGGATTACAGGCACTTTGGGAAGCCGAGATGGGTGGATCACAAGGTCAGGTAGGTGAGCCAACGTGTCTGACTTTGTTTTGTTTTTTGAGACAGGGTCTCACTCTGTTGCCCAGGCTGGAGTGCAGTAACATGATCTTGGCTCACTGCAACCTCCACCTCCCTGGTTCAAGCAATTCTCCTGTCTCAGTCTCCCTACTACCTGGGACTACAAGTGCACACCACTACACCTGGCTAATTTTTGTATTTTCGTAGAAATGGGGTTTCACCATGTTGGCCAGGCTGGTCTCAAACTCCCGACCTCCGGTTATCTGCCCGCCTCGGCCTCCCAATGTGCTGGGATTACAGGTGTGAGCCACTGTGCCCAGCTGTGTTAAACTTTTTGAACAAGCTCTTTTTCACAATGTTGGCACCATTCCACAGTGCTACTGATAACGTATGAGGGTTCCAATTTCGTCACATTCTTGCCAACACTTAGTATTTTCCCTTTTAAAATTTTTAAATTATAGCCATCCTAGGGGGTACAGAGTGATACCTAATTGTTGTTTAGATTTGCATTTTCCTAATAACTAATGATGCTGAGCATCTTTCATGTGCTTATGGCCATGTGTATATCTTTTTGGGGACATGTCTGTTCAGATCGCTTGCCCGCTTTTTTCCTTTCTTTTTTCCCATTGTTAGAGTTAATTTTTTGCTTATGAAATATTTCAAACATGAAAAATTATGGAGGATAACGTAACAGACACCCCATCACCTGCTCCCACAACATGAACCTTTCCCATATTTGCTTTGAGGTGTTGTTGTTGTTGCTGTTTAATAGACTTTATTTTATTTACTTATTTATTTATGATATGGAGTTTTGCTCTTGTTACCCAGGCTAGAGTCCAATGGCATGATCTCAGCTCACCACAATCTCCACCTACCAGGTTCAAGCAATTCTCCTGCCTCAGCCTCCCAAGTAGCTAGGATTACAGGCATACGCCACCATGCCCAGCTAATTTTGTATTTTTAGTAGAGAGAGTTTCCACTGTGCCCAGCCTGACTTTATTTTTTCGGAGCAGTTTTAGGTTCAAAGCAAAACAATAAAGGTGTCAGATGCATAGCTCATGCCTATAATCCCAGCACTTTGAGGGGCCGAGGCAAGAGGAATGCTTGAGCCCAGGAGTTCATGACTAGCCTGGGCAACATGATGAAACCCCATCTCTACAAAAACTACAGTTAGCTGGGCGTAATGGCACTTGCCTGTAGTCCAAGCTACTCAGGAGGCTGAGGCAGGAGGACTGCTCAAGACTAGTTCAAGGCTACAGTGAGCTGTGATTTAAAAAGAACACTAAAGGATATAATATTTTACTCCTACTTTCAACCTAACAAGTATCCGTACCACAATTTCAAAGGATGCGGGATAAAGACACAGATCCTGAGACAGAGACAAAGATCGTTATTGTTCACAGCACAACAAGCAGCGTGAGCTTCATGTTTGCCCTAGTTCCGTTTGTTCCCCAAGTCCCACAGGGGCTATGCCAAGGGACCCAGTTAGATGAGGTATAAACCGTGGGTTTGTATCATAGCTGAGGAACCCCAAATTGAAAGAACATTAATAATTAATAAAGGACTACAGGCATATTTGCCCAAACTTTTCTCCAGAGCAATTACTTTTATCCGGACAGTAAATAAAACTGCCTTTGCTCAGGAGATAGACACTGTCTCCAGGTTGTTTGAAGGACAAACATCCTTTAAAAGATAGCATCTGACTTTTTGTTTTTTTAGTATTTTTAGAAAATGGACACAGGGTCTCGCTGTTTTGCCCAAGATGGTCTCAAACTTCTGACCTCAGGCAAACCTCCTACCTCAGCCTCCCAAAGTGTTGGGATTACAGGCATGAACCAACGTGCTTCCCTGTGTCTTGTATCTAACTCTTAAGATGTGCAAATAGGCCGGGCACAGTGGCTAACACCTGTAATCTCAGCACTTTGTTATTTTTTGGTTTTTATTGAGATGGAGTTTCCCTCTTGTTGCCCAGGCTGGAATATAATGGTGCGATCTTGGCTCACTGCAACCTCCACCTCCTGGGTTCAAACAATTCTCCTGCCTCAGCCTCCCAGGTAGCTGGGATTACAGGCACATGCCAACATGCCTGGCTAATTTTTATATTTTTAGTAGAGATGAGGTTTCACCATGTTGGTTAGGCTGGTCTCAAACTCCTGACCTCAGGTGATACACCCGCCTCAGTCTCCCAAAGTACTGAGATTACAAGCATGAGCCACCATGCCCAGCCAATCTCAGCATTTTGTGAGGCCGAGGTAAGAGGATTGCTTGAGTTCAGGAGTTTGAGACCAGCCTGGGCAACAAAGTGAGACCCTGCCTCTACAAAAAAATAAATAAATAAATAAATAAAAATAAATAAATATTTTTTTGTAGAGACCCTGCCTCTACAAAAAAACAAAAAAATAAAAACAGGCGTGATGTTACATGCCTGTAGTCCCAGCTACTCAGGAAGCTGAGGTAGGAGGATTGTTTGAGACTGGGAGATTAAGGCTGTGGTGAGCCATGATTGTGCCACTACACTTCAGCCTAGGTGACAAAGTAAGAACCTGTTTAAAAAAAAAAAAAAAAAAGACAGGACAGTGGCTCACGCCTGTAATCCAAGAATTTTGGGAGGCTGAGGCAGGTAGATCACCTGAGATCAGGAGTTTGAGACCAGCCTGGCCAACATCGTGAAGCCCTGTCTTTACTAAAAGTACAAAAATGAGGCAGGCGTGGTGGGAGGTCCCTGTAATAATCCCAGCTACTTGGGAGCCGGAGGCAGGAGGAAAGCTTGAACCTAGAAGGCGGAGGGGGCAGTGAGCTGAGATCACACCACTGTACTCCAGCCAGGGCAACAGAGCTAGACTGTGTCTCAAAAAAAAAAAAGCAAAAACAAAGTACAAATATATGAAAGGCCCATGGAGAATTCTCTCTCCATATAGGTTGAGATTCTTTTTTCTTTTTCTTTTTTTTTCCATATGAGTATCTAATTGTTCCAGCAGAGTTTGTTGAAAAGACTATTCTTTCACTCAATTGCCTTGGTAACTTTGTCAAAAATCGATTAACCACATATATGTGTGAGTCTATTTCTGGACTCTGTATTCTGTTCCATTGATTTATGTGTCCATCCTTTTGCTAATACCATATTGTGGTATGTGTGGTTTTGTTGATGTTGTTGTTATTTTTGTGACAGAGTCTGCCTCTGTTGCCCAGGCTGGATTGCAGTGGCACGATCTCAGCTCACTGCAACCTATGCCTCCCAGGTTTAAGCAATTCTCCTGCCTCAGTCTCCCAAGTAGCTGAGACCACAGATGTGCACCACCACGCCTGGCTAATGCTTGTATCTTTAGTAGAGATGGAGTTTCACCATGTTGGCCAGGCTGATCTCGAACTCCTGACCTCAAGTGATCCACCCAACTCAGCCTCCCAACTTGCTGAGATTTCAGGCATAAGCCACCACACCCAACCCATACTGTGTTTATTACTGTAGCTCATGAGTTTGCAAATGTAAAGGGTGGGCTACATATAATTCCTGCTACATACTTTTTTTGTTTCATTTTTCAACCATTTAAAACTGTAAAAAGCAGTTTCACTTATAAACCCTGCAAAAACAGGCTGCAGGCTAGCCTGTGGGCCAGTCTGCCAATCCTGCTACAGGTCTAAGGTAAGTCCTTAAAATCAGGTTGTATGCGCTCTCCAAATATGCTCTTCTTTTACAAAATTGTTTGGTTGTTCTGGCCTATTGCTTTTTGATATAAATTTTAGCATCAGGCTGGGCGCGGTGGCTCACGCCTGTAATCCCAACACTTTGGGAGGCCAAGGTGGGCAGATCACGAGGTCAGGAGATCAAGACCACCCTGGCTAACATGGTGAAAGAGGTCTCTAATAAAAATACAAAAAATAAGCTGGACGTGGTGGCCCGTGCCTGTAGTCCCAGCAACTTGGGAGACTGAGGCAGGAGAATTGCTAGAACCTGGGAGGCAGAGGTTGCAGTGAGCCAAGATCATGCCACTGCACTCCAGCCTGGGCAACAGAGCCAGACTGTATCTCAAAAAAATTTTTTTTTTTAATTTAGCATCAGTTTCTAGAAGTAAAGGCTGCTGGTATTTTAATTGGGATTGTATTTAGTTCATAGATCAACTTGGGGAGAATGAACATCATTATATCAAATAATTATATAATGATATAATTGTCATCATTGTATCTATGTATTTAGCCCTTCTTATTGTTGTGGTATATTTTTAAATCCAATGAAACATTAGATCTTTCATATATTTACCACCTTATCTGTTATCCATTCCTTATCTATCTCTTACCCTCCATCTGGTTTCATTTTCCTTCTACCTGAAAATTTTACATTAGAAATCCTTAGACTGGGCAAGATGGCTCATGCCTGTAATCCTAGCACTTTAGGAGGACAAGGTCGGAGAATTGCTTTAGCCCAGGAGTTCAAGACCAGCCTGGGCAACATGGTGAGAGTCTGTCTCTCTTAAAAATTAATTTTAAAAGGCTGGGCACAGTGGCTCACACCTGTAATCCCAGTACTTTGGGAGGCTGAGGCAAGTGGAACACCTGAGGTTAGGAGTTCGAGACCAGCTTGGCCAACATGGCGAAACCCCATCTCTACTAAAAATACAAAAATTAGCTGGGCATGGCAATGGGCACCTGTAATCCCAGCTACTCAGGAGGCTGAGGCAGGAGAATCGCTTGAACCCAGGAGGTGGAGGTTTCAGTGAGCCAAGATCACACCACGGCACTCTAGCCTGGTGACACACGGAAAGTCCATTTCAAAAAACAAACAAAAAAAAACAACAACAATAACAACAAACCCGTAAACATTATCTCATAGTTTTTGTGAATCAGGAATTCAAGACTGGCTTAATTTGTTTTCTAGTGCTTCAATTTTGTGAAGGTTTGTCTGGAGCTGGAGGATCTACCTCTGAGATGGTTCATTCACATGACTATTTGCAGCAGATCTCAGTTCATTACTACATGGATTTCTCCACAAGGCTACTTGAGTGTCCTCAGATGGCAGAGGGTCTTCCTTCGGAGTAAGTGAATTCAGAAAGAGCAAGGAAGAAGCCACACTATCTTTTATGACTTGGAGTCATAGGTCACATGCCATCATTTTTCACTTGCTCTATTCATTGGAAGTGAGTCACCAAGTCCGACACACATTCACAAGCAGGGAAATTAGGCTCCACCTTTTGAACAGAGTGTCAGAGAATTTTGAATATACTTTTAAACACCACACCTTTTCTTTTCCATATTTTATTCTTTTGAGACAGGGTCTCACTCTGTTGCCCAGGCTGGAGTCCAGTGGAACATTCAAGGCTCAGTGCAGCCTCAACCTGCTAGACTTAAGTGATCCTCCCACCTCAACCTTCCAAGTAGTTGCTGCACACCGCCATGTCCAGCTAATTTTTAAAAATTTTTTGTAGAGTGTATTAGTCTGTTTTTACACTGCTGATAAAGACATACCCGAGACTGGGAAGAAAAAGAGGTTTAGGACTTAACAGTTCCACATGGCTAGGGAGGCCTCAGAATCATGGCGGTAAAAGGCACTTCTTACATGGCGGTGGCAAAAGAAAAATGGGGAAGAAATCCCTGATAAACCCATCAGATCCCATGAGACTTATTCACTATCACAAGAATAGCATGGGAAAGAATGGCCCCCATGATTCAATTACCTCCCCCTTGGTCCCTCCCGCAACATGTGGGAATTCTGGGAGATACAATTCAAGTTGAGATTTGGGTGGGGACACAGCCAAACCATATCATACAGACAAGGTCTCACCATGTTGCCCATGCTGGTCTCCAAATCCTGTGCTTAAGCATCTTCCCAAAGTGCTCAGCCTTCCAAAGTGCTAGGATTACAGGCATGAGCCTCCTCAACATTCTTCTTCTCTTCTTTCTTCTTCCTCCACCTCCTCCCCTCCCCTTGTCCCTTCTCCTTCTTCTTCCTCTGCCTTCTTCTCCTTCCTCTTCCTCCTCCTCTTTTTCTTCCTCCTCCTGTTTCTCTCTCCTTCTCTTTCTCCTCCTCATTCTTATTCTTCCTCCTCTTTTCCCTCTTCCTCCTACTTCTTCTTTTTTTATTTTTTAATTTGAGATGGAGTTTCATTCTTATTGCCCAGGCTGGAGTGCAATGACATGATCTCAACTCATTACAACCTCTGCCCACTGAGTTCAAGTGATTCTCCTGTGTCACCCTCCCGAGTAGCTAGGATTACAGACATATACCACCATGTCCGGCTAATTATTTGTATTTTTAGTAAAGACGGGGTTTCTCCATGTTGGTCAGGCTGGTCTAGAACTCCCAACCTCAGGTGATCTGCCTGCCTTGGCCTCCCAAAGTGCTGGGATTATAGGCATTAGCCACTGTACCTGGCCTCTTCCTCCTATTTCTAAGATTACCTTATAGAATATTCCTCACTAATTATTTTCATGATAGACCTAGAAACCCTAAGCTAATTATAGATATTCTAGCCAGGAGTGGTGGCATATACCTGTAGCCTTAGCTACTTGGGAGGCTGAGGCAGAAGGATCACTTGAGCCCAGGAGTTCATGCTGCATTGACCTATAATTACATTACTGCACTCCAGCCTGGGTGACAGAGCAAGATGGACGGACGGAAGGAAGGAAGGAAGGAAGGAAGGAAGGAAGGAAGGA
>NW_016107391.1:7765279-7788637 GCF_001604975.1 Cebus imitator | reverse complement strand
GGGAGGGAGGGAAGGAAGGAAGGAAGGAAGGGGGGAGGGAGGGAGGGAGGGAGGGAAGGAAGGAAGGAAGGAAAGGAAGGAGGGAGGGAGGGAGGGAGGGAAAGAAAGAGAAAAAGTAATTTTGCATTTTCAGTATTTATAGATAACCATGATTTCCTATATAGAATTATTATTATTATTTTGAGACAGATTCTCACTCCGTCACCAGGCGCCAGGCTGTAGTGCAGTGACGTGACCTCAGCTCACTGCAACCTCTGCCTCCCGGGTTCAAGCGATTCTCCTCCCTCAACCTCCCGAGTAGCTGGGCTTACAGGTGCCTGCCACCAGGCCCAGCTAATTTTTGTATTTTCAGTAGAGATGGTGTTTCACCATGTTGGCCAGGATGGTCTTGAAATCCTTACCTCAGGCGATCCACCTGCCTCAGCCTCCCAAAGTGCTGGGATTACAGGTGTGAGGCACCATGCCTGGCCATAATTTTTATTACATTTTTGTTCTGATGGAGTCAGAACATGCTACCCTAAAACATGGCACTGTGGCATTTGAGAAAGCAGGAGCAGGAAGGCCACTCTCATCTTTCCTTCTCCTCTCCCTTCTCCCCTGAAGCAGGTCATAAGACCCTTATTCAAGAGGTACCCTCCCTGTAGCCAGAGGAAAGGAACACCTTTATTTCTGAAGACACAAAGAAAAAGAATCTGAACAAACAGGCCTTACTAGGTTTCACTGAGTTTATTATCATTAGATCATACCTTTTTTTGTTTAAACAGATTCTCACTCTGTCACCTATGGTGAAGTACAGTGACAGTCACAGCTCACTGCAGCCTTCATCTCCAAGGCTCAAGCAATCCTCCCACCTAAGTCTCTAAATAGCTGGGACTACAGGCCATGCCACCACGCCCAGCTAATTTTTTATTTTTTGTAGAGATGGCATCTTGCTATGTTGTCCAGGCTGGTCTGGAACTCCTGGGCTCAAGTGATCCTCCTACCTCAGCCTCCCACTTGCTGGTATTACAGCCATGAGCCACTGTGACCTGCTGAGCATACCCTTTTGTCCTCCAATCATATTATTCCACAACTCTGCACTTTTCATCAAACCTAAGCATACAATCCAGGCAGACTACCTGAGACCAGGAGTTCAAGACCAGTCTGGCCAACATGGCGAAACCCCATCTCTACTAAAAATACATAAAGAATTAGCCAAGGGTCGTGGTGCATGCCTGTAGTCCCAGCTACTCAGGAAGCTGAAGGACAAACATCACTTGAGCCCGGGAGATGAGGTTGCAGTGAGCTGAGATGGTGCCACTGCACTCCAGCCTGAGCAACAAGGAGAGACTTCATCTCAAAAACAAAAACAAAAGAGGCCAGGCATGGTTGCTCATGCCTGTTATCCCAGCACTTTAGGGGGCCAAGGTGGGTGGGTCACAAGGTCAGGAGTTAGAGACCAGCCTGACCAACATGGTGAAATCCTGTCGCTACTTAAAAAATAATAATAATAATAATAGCCAGGCGTGGTGGTGGGCGCCTATAGTCCCAGCTACTCTGGAGGCTGAGGCAGGAGAATTGCTTGAACCTGGGAGGCGGAGGTTGCAGTGAGCCGAGATTGCGCCACTGCACTCCAGCCTGGCGCCTGGCGACAGAGTGAGACTCTGTCTCAAGAAAAACCCAGCAACAACAAACAGGATCCACCAAAGAAAACAACTGCTTCCCATCACCTCCCAGATATTTCATTATCTACTGCAAAAAAAAAAAAAAAAACCAAGAGGTGGAGGTTGCAGTGAGCCGAGATCACAACACTGCACTCCAGCCTGGGTGACAGAGCAAGAATCTGAAAAAAAAAAAAAAAAAAAAAAGAAGACCGAGGAATGTGATCACACCTCGACGGACCTTTTCACAAGATCAGGTCTGTTTCTAGGGCTCACTCATATGCAAAGAGGACCATTTACAGCTTAGTTGATGTTCTCCAAGGTCCATTCATTCTCCCTAATAATCATTTATTGCCCCTCAAAAGGATTACCTACATTTCCCCTGTCTATGAATAAAGTTATATAAGCATCTGGGGGCATCTGGGCACCATACAATTATCTGGGTAATCACTTTGTGATCCCCAATTTCCCCCTCTCATCAATAAATTTGCATGCCTTTTTCTTCTATTAATCTGCTTTTTGTCAGTTCATTTTCAGTGAAACTTCAGAGGGGGAAGGGAGAAGTTTTCCCTCTTCACCTCTGCAAGCTGAACTTCTATGGACATACAGGGGTTTTCCTTTTTTTTTTTTTTTGTTCTGTCCCCCAGGCTGGAGTGCAGGGGCACAATCAGCTCACTACAGCCTCCACCTCCCAGGTTCAAGTGATTCTCCTGACTCAGCTTCTGCAGTAGATGGGACTACAGGCATGCACCACCATGCCTGGATAATTTTTTTTAGCATAGACAGGGTTCTGCCATGTTGGCCAGGCTGGTCTCAAACTCCTGACCTCAGGTGATCTGTCCTCCTTGGTCTTCCAAAGTGCTGAGATTACAGGTGTGAGCCACTGTACCCAGCCCAGGGTTTTCCTAATTTCTGATTCAAAAGAGTATGCACTCTTTTTTTTTTGAGACCAAGTCTCTCTCTTGTTGCCCAGGCTGGAGTGCAGTGGCATGATCTTGACTCACCACAGCCTCCACTTCCCGGGTTCAAGCGATTCTTGTGCCGCAGCCTCCCAAATAGCTGGGATTACAGGCTCCTGCCACCAGGCCCAGCTAATTTTTTTGTATTTTTAGTAGGGACAGGGTTTCACCATGTTGGTCAGGCTGGTCTTAAACTCCTTGGCCTCTAAAAGTGCTAGGATTACAGGCGTGAGCCACTGCACCCCACCTTTTTTTTAAAAAAACTGGGGACACACAGCTTTTGGTGGAAGCTCACTGCAGCTTTGATCTTCTAGACTCAAGCAATCCTCCTACCTGAGCCTGCCAGGTAGCTGGGACTACAGGCGCGCCACCAAGCCCAGCTAATTTTATTTAAATTTTTCAGGCTGGGCGTGGTGGCTCATGCCTGTAATCCCAACACTTTGGGAGGCAGAGATGGATGGATCACCTAAAGTTGTGAGTTCGAGATCAGTCTGACCAACATGGAGAAACCCCATCTCTACTAAAAATACAAAAAAATAGCCTGAAAAAAAAAATAGCCTGGCAATGTGGTGCATACCTGTAATCCCAGCTACTTGGGAGGCTGAGGCAGGAGAATCGCTTGAACCCGGGAGGCAGTGGTTGTGGTGAGCCAAGGTTGCACCGTTGCACTCCAGCCTGAGCAACAAGAGCAAAACTCCATCTCAAAAAAAATAAAGTAAAAAAAAACAAATTTCTTTTATAGAGACAGGGTTTTGTTATCTTGCCCAGGCTGATCTCGAACTCAAGCAATCCTTTTGCCTCAGCCTCCCAAAGTTTGAGGATTACAGGTGTGAGCCACCGTGCTGGGCCGTCATGCATTCTTCTAAAGTTTTTATTATGCTTTGCCGAATTATCCTCCAGAAGGTTTATACCTAAGCTTCCATACCTGCCAGTTGCAGGCTTACTCTTTAAAGCTGGTTAACAGCTACAGCAATCATTACTCTCACATTCTTGAATTTCTAGACTCTTTTAAGCAGCCTTTCTTCTCTTTGTGCAGCCCCCGAAACTCTGTGGCTGAGGCTCAGTAGGAGCGTGTGGTCCAGAGGCCCAGGCACTGAAACGCTAGGCTAGAAAACAGCTGGTTCTAATTTATCCTCCAGCACTTTCAGCTGTTCTGCTCCAATTTTGATCCATGCAACTCAGGGTTGTGGGGGCACTCCAACAGGTGAATCCTCTCCCACCCCCAGAAATGGCTCAAGGGGGCCTCCTAGTGGGTGGCGGGACCACTGAGCCATGGACCCCAGGGTCACCTTTCTTCCCACCACGGTCAAGCTTAGCACATAACTTAAACGCATAGTGGTCCCAGAAGTGTCAAGGATAAAAAAATGCCCATTTTTTTCCCTCCATATACAACAAAACTGTTCTAACATAGCCAAATGAACTAGAGAAGCAGTTTTATTTTTGCCCTTCCTGCCTTGGAAAACTGAAAATGCAGGTGCCGTGAAAATACTAAATGGAGGCAGGACGCAGTGGCTCATGTCTGCAATCCCAGCACTTTGGGAGGCTACAGTGCGTGGATCACCTGAAGTCAGGAATTCGAGACTAGCCTGGTAAAGTGGTGAGCCCCCATCTCTACTAAAAATACAAAATTAGCCAGGCGTGGTGGTGGGCGCCTGTAATCCCAGCTACTTGGGAGGCTGAGGCAGGAGAATCATTTGAACCCGGGAGGCAGAGGCTGCAGTGAGCCGAGATCAGGTCATTGCACTCCAGCCTGGGCAATAGAGCAAAACTCCGTCTCAAAAAAAAAGAAAAAAACCTATGCGGAGAGTGCTCATGGAGCAAGGTTTCCAGCCTTTCAGAGGAAGGCTGGAAAACAATGAAAGCTTTCAAACTTTGGGATCTTCAACTCTTACAGAAGTATCTAAGCCAGGTGCGGTTGTGCACACCTGTAATCCCAGCTACTTGAGAGGATCCCTGGACTCAAGGCCGTAAGTCCAAGGCCAGCCTAGGTAGTGTGGCAAAACTCGTCTCTAAAAAAATAAATAAATAAACGCAAATTCTAAGCTGGGTGCAGTGGCTCACGCCTGTAATCCCAACACTTTGGAAGACCAAGGCAGGTAGATCACTGGAGGTCAGGAGTTTGAGCCCAAGCTGGCCAACACGGTGAAATCCCGTCTCTACTAAAAATACAGAAATTAGCTGGGCATGGTGGTGAGTGCCTGTAATCCCAGCTACTCAGGAGGCTAAGGTGGGATAATCGCTTTATCCCTGGGGACAGAGAGCTGCAGTGAGCCGAGATCATGCCACTGCATTCCAGCCTGGGCAACAGAATGAGACTCCATCTCAACAAAAACAAAACAGAAATTCTGACTATTCGTTTCCTAGGGCTTCTCCAGCATCCCGACTCACCAACAGCACTGGGCTTTCACAAGGACAAATAATTCGCAAAACTTTTTGGGGAGTTTACTTATGATAATTGCCTTAAATTAACATCACAAGGCAATGGAAATTGCACTTCCCTAAGGCTTCTTACTGCAGGAAGTTACCCAGCTCCTGACTGCAAAGGTAGTGACGATTAAAATCAGGTTGGTTAGCTTCTGTCTTGCAAGACTTATCTATTAATCCATTACTTGTATTAGTATAAAATGGCATTTCTATATCAAAATGCATGAATGTTTTAACCTATTGTAAACATAAGCTTTTTTTCTTCTGTTGAATCAGACAAGTCTTTTCTCTGCCAGAAACCTTAAAACTGGTATTCTTAAAACAGTATTCTACTGGCTTTTACTTTACTGGATGGATGTTCAGCTTTCAGATCACAGAAAGTCAGTCCTTCGCTATTTTGCTAGCCTCAGGCCATACCAGGAGAACTTCAGTGTGAGTGCCTTATTTTAAGCCTGCGAGCATCGGTGAACTAAAGTGCTCACAGGAAGATGGAGGAGGAGAACTGCAGACCGGCTTACATGAGGAGTGGAGGCAGTTCCAGAGACCCTGTAATGTCTTCAGACCTTTGAAGACTGTTTTGTAGAAGATGGCTTGTTCTTCCTTAATTTTCAAGGCAAGCATAGGACTAGAGAGCTACGTAAAGCTAGATTTTGTCTTTAAATGGAAGACCTTTAAACAATTAGAGCTGTCTGAAAGATACAAACACTTCCTTGGATTGAACTGAACTCCTAAATCATTGCGAGGAATCAAAAGAATGGTCATCTCACAGCTCTACAATAAATGCATGATTGAACATGATTAAATATTTAACATGATTATTTTACAATTTAAAAATATTTATACGGCCAAAGCCATTTGTTTTTAGAAAGCTTTGAAAATGTGGCCGGGCGCGGTGGCTCACGCCTGTAATCCCAGCACTTTGGGAGGCCGAGGCGGGTGGATCACGAGGCCAAGAGATCGAGACCATCCTGGTCAACATGGTGAAACCCCGTCTCTACTAAAAATACAAAAAATTAGCTGGGCATGGTGGCTCGTGCCTGTAATCCCAGCTACTCAGGAGGCTGAGGCAGGAGAATTGCCTGAACCCAGGAGCTGGAGGTTGCGATGAGCAGAGATTGTGTGACAGCACTCTAGCCTGGGCAACAACAGCTAAACTCTTTCAAAGCTTTGAAAATGTGGCCGGGCGCGGTGGCTCACGCCTGTAATCCCAGCACTTTGGGAGGCCGAGGCGGGTGGATCACGAGGCCAAGAGATCGAGACCATCCTGGTCAACATGGTGAAACCCCGTCTCTACTAAAAATACAAAATTAGCCAGGCGTTGTGGTGATTGCCTGTAATCCCAGCTACTCAGGAGGCTGAGGCAAGAGAATTGCTTGAACCCGGGAGTTGGAGGTTGCAGTGAGCCAAGATTGTACCATTGCACTCCAGCCTGGGCAACAGAGTGGGACTCCATCTCAAAAAAAAAAAAAAAAAAAAAAAAGAAAATGTTTAAGCAAACTTAAACATTTTTATTTTATTTTATTTTTATTAAAATAGAGACAAGGTCTTACTGTGTTGCCCACGCTGGTCTCAAACTCCTGAACTCAAGCAATCATCTCACCTCAGCCTCCTAATAAACAAATTCTTGTTATTCTGACCACTAATTTGTAGAATTGAACCACATAGCTAATCATCTTAATGCCACGCGGGTTTCTGAAACTGTTGCCTGGCTGGCTGTTGTTGACACCGTAGGGGCAAAGAGGGAAAGCTTCCCCCTTTACCTTCTGAAGGTTCACTGAAAATGACAAAAGGCACTCTTTCACCAAGGACCCACCAACATGGGCCACATTCAAACCAAAATTGTGAAGAAGGCAGCCTGGGTCATCACAGAAAACACGTGCCTGGGCGACGACTTCCACACGACCAGGCGTGTGTGTGAGGAGATCGCCATTATCCCTAGCAAGAAGCTCCGCAACAAGATAGCAGGCTACGTCACGCGTCTAATGATGCGGATTCAGAGAGACCCAGTAAGAGGCATCCCCATCAAGCTGCAAGAGAAGGAGAGAGAAAGGAGAGACAATTATGTTCCTGAGGTCTCAGCCCTGGATCAGGAGATCACTGAAGTGGATGCTGAAGCTTCTGGATTTCGGCAGTCTCCAACCTGCAGGTCACTCAGCCTACAGTTGGGATGGATTTCAAAACGCCTCGGGGACCTGTATGAATCTTTTCTGCAATGCTGTATGATTTTCAATAAACCTGAGACAACAGAAAGGCATACAAATTTATTTACCATGCAGGGCACGGGGGAACTGCATGAGAATGATTATCCAATAACCCAATGAGGTCTAAATGTTGATAGACACTTCTTCATAGAGGAAGGAGAGATGAGAGTGTAGGAGTAAAGGATTTTTAGTGGAGAATGAATGGATCCAGAAGGCAGACTTGATCTTGTGAATGATTCTGGTAATTGAATGGGGCAGGAGAACAAACAATGGTTTGGGAAGAAGATTGTCTGGGCTGTAGCTATGGTGTTTTATGTTCAGTCTCTTCCTCTGTGATAGAAGTTTTAATTTTCTCTGGCTAATGAAATTTCAGGGAAGGGATCAAAGGCAATTGTGTTCCTCTTTGGGGGTCCAGTTTCTAGGTAGATAAGGGAACTTCAGAGAACAGCTTCATTCTGTGCTTTGGGAGAGACAGGATCAGAGAGACAGGGAGGAAGGGGGAGGTCAGAGGGAGACCCTGAGCTGAGGCTTATTTCTGAGGCCTTTCAATTTTCAAAGCACTCAGCATGCTGAAGCGTCATATTTTGGGGTATGGCTTTCCGTGCTTTAACATCTGCTCAAAAAAAGAAATAATTAATGTCAAAACAATAAAAATGCTTTATATTTATATTCTTCTGTATTTGTAAATATCCAGATTTTAGCTGTTTCTCTTTTACCATATAAACTTATGTTTATGTATTTCCAAATTACATATTTATATATTCTGGAGATGATTTTAGCTTTCAGGAGGACTCATCTGTTTCCTTAGGTTTTTTGTTTTTTTGTTTTTTTTTTCAGACAGAGTCTCGCTCTGTTGCCCAGGCTGGAGTGCAGTGACACAATCTAGGCTCATTTGGACCTCCACTTCCCAGGTTCAAGTGATTCTCCTGCCTCAGCCTCCCGAGTAACTGGGATTACAGGCGCGTGCCACCACGCCCAGCTTATTTTTGTATTTTTAGTAGAGACAGGGTTTCACCATGTTAGCCAGGATGGTCTCGATCACCTGACCTCTTGATATGCTCACCTCGGCTTCCCAAAGTGCTGGGATTACAGGCATGAGCCATTGTCCCCGGCAGTTTCCTTAACAGTTAATTCTCTTAACACCAAAGGATAGCTTCGTAAGCATAAAAGGGAGAAAATTATTCCATTCCTACCTTTAGCCATCAGTGGTAGATATCACTCCACAATCGAAGAACAAAATCCTCCTCTGAGAGTGAAACTCTTAAATAAAGCACGTTGTAGACCAGATTAAGCAACTGTGTAAGAAATTTGCCTAAAGAAATAGCTTTTTCCATAAAAAGCAAAAGACAGTGACATGGATATCATCTCACTCCTGAATTTAGCTAAACGGAGGTCACTTCTGATCCTGCCCTGCCCCCTTTCAGGAGGAAGAATGCATCCCGGGCATGGTGATAGCCTGCAGAAGCCTTGGGCTCACCTCCTAAGCCCTCAGGACAGATGGAGAGAGGAGGACCAGACGGAGGGGAAAGGGGCGGGGAGGCGGCTGTGCTGCTGCAGGTCACGGGGCAAGACCTGCACTACATATGCTTCTAGGCTCCCAGAGATTGGCCAGAGGCTGATTGGCATCACACCATGCACATCTGTACTAGATACCAAATCACCGCTCAGTGCTCAGCCTCTACCAGAAAGTTTAGTCAGTTAGTTGTGCATATTAATTGCAGAAGAACTTCTGGTTTTGGTATCTCTCTTTGGCCACAGTCCTAGCTTGTGGGGTTAGAGAAAACAAGAGTCCACTTTTTAGGGTTCCAGATTTAGCAAACAAATAAAATATAGAAATACAAGAGGATGAGTTAAATTTGAATTTCCAAAAAACAATAATTTTCTTAGGGTAAGCATATCCTAAATATATTTTAACTGGCAACTCTATCATATTTTGCAATCAAGAGTTAAGCACTGGGGGGACTCTATGTTTGGGTCGCCTTCCACGAACACTCCCTTTGTGGAAGCCATCTTTCTCTCTCCTGGATTTCCCCTCTGGAGTCCCTTTCCACTCTCTTCCACACTCTCGTGGAAGCCTGTCTTCCCCTCCTAAACTCCATCTCTCTCTATTCCCTTCCACTCAGTGTGGAAGCTGCTTTCCGTTCCTGGATTCCATCTTTCTGGATTCTCTCACTCAGTGTGAGAGTTAGCTGTTTCTTTCTCTTTCTGTTTCTCTCTCTCTTTAAATAAATCACTTTCTGCAAACAAACAAAAAGGCCGGGCTCAGTGGCCCACGCCTGTAATCCAGGACTTTGGGAGGCTGAGGCGGGCAGATCACCTGAGGTAGGAGTTCGACACCAGCCTGGCCAACGTGGTGAAACCCTGTCTCTATTAATAAATAAATACATAAATAAAGAGTTAAGCCCTGGGCCCAGTGGCTCACGCCTGTAATCCCAGTACTTTTGTAACAGGAGCGGCCTCAAAGAAAACCTCTTAGCACCGAACTGGGGATGGAAGTGGCAGTTTTATTCGGCTGGGAGCTGCAGCTGGCTCCAGCCTAACAACCAAGCTCCTCGACAAAGAAAGTCCTGGCCCTTTCAAAGGCTTACAGTCTAAGGGGTGCACGTGTGAGAGGGTCGTGATCAATTAGGCAAGTGTAGGGGACGTGACTAGGTAGGGGTCTGAGCAGTTGAGCAAGAACAATGCCTTCCGGGGAAAATTCCTCCAACCCTTGTCTGCGATCTATAGATAGGACTGTGGTTAGGAGTAGGGGGTTTAATCTTTAACCTCTAGAGCCGGTCAGCGGCGCCAACCAGTCCTTCCACTGACCTCATCTGGCTGACCTTTAACTTTTACTTCCTCCTTTTCTCCAAGCACAGGCTCGGAGAAGGGAGTCTCCTTCCTCACTTTGGAAGGCTGAAGTGGGCAGATCTCTTGAGGTCAGGAGTTCGAGATCTGTCTGGCCAACATGGTGAAACCTCGTCTCTACTAAAAGTACAAAAGAAATTAGCCAGGCATGGTGGCATAGGCCTGTAATCCAGCTACTTAGGAGGCTGAGGCAGGAGGATCACTTGAACCTGGGAGGAGGAGGTTGCAGTCAGACGAGATCAAACCACTGTACTCCAGCCGGGGCTACAAAGCGAGACTCCATCTCAAAAAAAAAAAGAAGATAAAGAGAAAAGTCAGCAGAATGAAAATAAATCAGAGATGTAAGTAATGAATGACTAACACTTTTTGCTATTTTGTTTTTCTCAGTTTAAATTTTTTCTTTTAAAAATTACCTTTTGGGCCAGGCGTGGTGGCTCACGCCTATAATCCCAGCACTCGCAAGGTCAGGAGATTGAGATTATCCTGGCCAAAATGGTGAACCCCATCTCTACTAAAAATACAAAAATTAGCTGGGTGCGGTGGCGCACACCTGTAATCCCAGCTATTTGGGAGGCTGAGGCAGAAGAATCACTTGAACCCAGGAGGTGGAGGTTGCAGTGAACTGAGATCGCACCACTGCACTCCAGCCTGGTAACAGAATAAGACTCTGACTCAATTAAGAAAAAAAAAATTACCTTTTGTTGCCAGGTGCGGTGGGTCAGGCCTGTAATCCTAGCACTTTGGGAGGCCGAGGTGGGTGGATCATGAGGTCAGGAGTTCGAGACCAGCCTGACCAACATGGTGAAACCCTGTCTCTGCTAAAAATACAAAAAATTAGCCGGGTATGGTGGTGGGCACCTGTAATCCCAGCTACTTGGGAGACTAAGGAGGAGAATTGCTTAAACTAGGGAGGCAAAGGTTGCAGTGAGCTGAGATTGTGCCACTGCACTCTAGCCTGGGCAACAGAGTAAGACTCCATCTCAAGAAAAAAAAAATTACCTTTTGTTTTTGTGAAAATAATGTAACTGCACACAATAATTAAAAAGTCAAAAGAGGCTGGGTGCAGTGGCTCATATGTGTTATACCAGCACTTTGGGAGGCCAAGGAGGGAGGATCACTTGAAGCCAAGAATTCTAGACCAGCCTGAGCAACATAGCAAGATCTTGTCTCTAAAAAAAATTAGCTGGGAATGGCAGCGTGCACTTGTAGTCATAGCTGCTTCAGAGGCTGAGGTGGGAGGATTGTATGAGCCCTGGTGTTGTGTGTATGATTATAGGCGAGCTATGATCCTACCCCTGCACTTCAGCCTGGGTGACAGAGCGAGACCCCAACTTAAAAAATGTCAAAAATACTATAAGTCACGTGATGAAAAACAGCAGTGCAATGTTCTACCCAATCCCATTCAATCCCATCCCGCTCTGATCCACCAAGGTAGACAGCTCATCTCTTTCTGTTGTTTCTTCCAGTTTAAACCACCTCCAATATTCCTAAAAATGCTTATATTGCTATTTTGTTGATTTGTCAGTTTTGGACATTACCTTTTTTTTTTTTTTTTTTTGAGACGAGTCTCGCTGTGTCACCCAGGCTGGAGTGCGAGCGCAGTGACACAATCTCAGTTCACTGCAACCTCCGTCTCCTGGGTTCAAGCGACTCTCCTGTCTTAGCCTCCCAAGTAGCAGGGATTACAGGCACCTACCATCAAGACCGGCTAATTTTTTATTTTTAGTAGAGACAGGGTTTCGCCATGTTGGCCAGGCTGTCCTCCAACGCCTGACCTCAGGTGATCTGCCCACCTGGGCCTCCCAAAGTGCTGGGATTACAGGTGTGAGCCACCACACCCCACCGGCATTACTCACTCTTTTGTGATTACAGGAGATGAGAATTTTTTTTTTTTTTAACCCATGACCACCGGCATCCTCCTTTCCCTTCCCCCATCTTCCCAGCACTGTTTATTAAATTCTGTTTAATTCAGTCTTTGGTCAAATCAATATTCAATGTTTACATTATCATGTCTATGTAATTTTTTGGTTTTTTTAGACAAGGTCTCACTGTGTTGCCCAAGCTGGTCTCAAACTCCTGGGCTCAAGTGGTCCTGCTTTGGCTTCCCAAAGTGCTGGGATTACAAATGTGAGCCACCACTCCTGTCCTATGTAAATTTTTGGTGTTGCACTTATTTTCTTTTACAGTTTATGCGTGTGTGTTTTTGTAAGTATGAATTGCCTTGTTTTTATTTATTCAGTTTTTGAGAAACCTATTACTGCAGATGGTCCCGAATTTACAATGGTGTGATTTACTGCTTTTTGACTTGAAGATGGTATGAAAGCAATAACTCATTCAGTAGAAACTGTACTTCTAGCCCCTGTGGGTAACACCCCCCGATGGGCACCGAGGAAGGAGAACTGTCCAGACCCCAGGCCAACCAGTGCCTGAAGAATATCTTAGTTTATAGTGTTATTGCTCAGCTGTTTCCTTTATATAATCCTGCATATATAATCATATATTAGTTTATAGAATTAGTGATTGAAGTATAACTTACTGCTTACATATATCTAGTTTATATAATCATACTTATATCTACTTAGTTCTATATGATCTTTCTATATAATCATGTAGGTATTGTAGTCAGAGCTGTATTGACACATTTAGTGCTGATTTATATAATCCTTCTAGATAACTATACAGCAGTTTGTAGTAGGAGGAATGCCTAGAGTAGTCACAGAACAGAAGCAGTACATGGGAAAACAGCCAGAGCAGGACGAGAACCAAAGACCCAGGCGGTGGCATCCCTGCCTGAAAGGTCATATGCTGTATGGCAGGCTTGAAGCAAGAGCCTCTCCTCCTGATAAAGGAGTTGTAGTACCTTGCATCCAGTTCCTGTGGAAAGCAGGCCTCAGGCCCGAGATCCTGGAAGTAACCGAGGGAGAAGAACCCCTCTGGTGTGACCAGTCACAGTGGCTGTACATGCTGTCAGCCTTTTCTTACTTCTGTGCTAGCTTAAATCATCCTCCAATAAATATCTCAAGAGAAGAGTACAAGTCTGTCAGCTCCCACTGCATTAAGCTTACAGTATCCTTCTATTAGAAATCCTTTGAAGTCTCCAGCCCCCAGATAAGAAGTGTTGCCCACAGCCCACCTCCTTGCCTCGGTGACCTAATGGGGGTGGACCCCTTTTCTGTACATGACCCTCTACTACTGCGCATGGCACAGCCCCATGCTGTGCACGGCCCACCTCTCTGCCCTGGTAACATAATGGGGTGGTCCCCTTGCTTGTGACTCATGTGATTATATATGCCCTATTACTAAGCCTATAGATGATGACCTCATGCACGACCCTGGCCCCTGCTTGTACCTAATAAATACAGATGCTCTTGGGCATTTGGGGGCCACCGCTGATCTCTGCTCACAGGTGGTGGGGCCCCCCCCGAGTCCAGATGTTCTTCAGCAGTTCTTCAGTGTCCTGTCTCTTTACTTCCCAGATCCTGCACCTCAACACAGCATAAGGGACACCCCAAGACCCTGTGGGGCCTCCACAGCCCTACAAGTACCCATATAACTATTCTGTTTTTCACTTTCAGTACAGGATTTAATAAATTACATGGTAATTTATTAAATAATAAATTAAGTTTATGAACACCTTATTAGACAATAGGCTTTGGTGTTAGACGATTTGGCCCCAGTGTAGGCTGTCAGCATTCTGAGCACATTGAAGGGAGGCCAGGCTAAACTGTGATATTCAGTAGATTAGGTGTATTAAATGCATTTTTGATTTACGATATATTCAACTTTTTTTTTTTTGAGATGGAGTTTCACTTTTATTGCCCAGGCTAGAGTACAATGGCGTGATCTCAGCTCACTGCAAACTCTGCCTCCCAGGTTCAAGTGATTCTCCTGCCTCAGCCTCCTGAGTAGCTGGGATTACAGGCGTGTGCCACCACATCCAGCTAATTTTGTATTTTTAGTAGAGATGAAATTTCACCATGTTGGCCAGGGTGGTCTTGAACTCCTGACCTTAGGTGATCCACCGGCGTCAGCCTCCCAAAGTGCTAGGATTACAGGTGTGAGCCACCATGCCCGGCAATATATTCAACTTATAATGGGTTTGTTTTTTTTTTTTTGAGTTGGAGTTTCGCTTTGTTGCCCAGGCTGGAGTGCAATGGCACGATCTCAGCTCATCGCAGAGCCTAGGCTCACAGCCTCAGCCTCGCAAGTAGCTGGGATCATAGGCATGCGCCACCATGCCTGGCTAATTTTGTATTTTTAGTAGAAATGGGGTTTTTCCATGTTGGTCAGGCTGGTCTCAAACTCTTGATTCAATCGCCTCGGCCTCCCAAAGTGCTGGAATTCCAGTCCTGAGCCACCGCGCCTGGCCTATAATGGGTTTATTTGGATGTAACCCCATCACAAGTCCAGGAGCACCTGTAATTCTCGAAACTCTCCAACAGTCTCTCAATATCATTTTCCACCTACTCACACCTGTGGGGTAATCCCTCTAGCTCATCTTTCTCCTGACGTCTTCTACCCTCTAGCTTGAAGGCCTACTGCCTAGCTGTTGGCCAGGGTCTCCTTCACCATCATTCTAGGGTCCCCTGGCCTCTCAGGCACAGCTTCCTCATTCTTTTTTTTTTCTCTCTAGACAGAGTCTTACTCTGTCACCCAGGATGGAGTACAATGGCACGATCTCAGCTCACTACAACCTCCACCTCCTGGGTTCAAGCAACTCTCCTGCCTCAGACTTAGTAGCTGGATTACAGGTGTTCGCCACCATGCCTGGCTAATTTTTTTGTATTTTTACTAGAGATGGGGTTTTCACCATGTTGGCCAGGCTGGTCTCAAACTCCTGACCTCAAGTGATCTGCCCACCTCAGCCTCCCAAAGTGCTGGGATTACAGGCATGAGCCACGCACCTGGCCTACAGCTTCCTCCTTCTTAGATTACTCTCTTGTTTGGGTGGAGGACTTCCTGAGAGAGGGAGCCTGACATGCAAACTATTTGTGATCTCTGTTTTCTGAAAATACTTTTTTACTGTACCACTCCTCCTGACTAATGGTTTGGGCTTAGATCTCTAGGCTGTAAATAATTCTCACTCAGAATTCTGAAGGCCTCGTTCCATTCTGCTCCAGCTTCCAGCACTGCTCCTGAGAAGCCTGCTGCCATTCTCATTCCTGATCCTTTGGATTGACCTGTTTTCTTTCTGGATCCTTTTAGGGTCTTTTCTTTATCCCTGGTTTTCTGCCAGTTCGTGATAACGAATCTTGAGATATAGATCTTATTTTCTCTCCCTGAGGATTTTATACATTTAAAAAGTTTTCTTCTCTCTGATCATATTAAAAGATTATGTGCTGAAGAGATGACTAGATGGATGGCCAGCCTGCTTGGGCAGAGCCTGATGAACGGGGCACTTCCCCGTGCAGGGTGGTTGCCCCTGAACTGCTCTTCCATTGAAGGCCCCAAATGCCTGTATCTATAGGTCTTCGCTTTGAGCCTGCTCAGTTTCTACAGAAAAGGGTTCTTTCATTTTCAGGTGGTGGTTGTGGAGTAGGGGGAGGGTTGGGAAGGGTGAAGCGGTGAGAAGTGTGCCCGCTCTGAGGTTATCTAGAAGCAGGGTGAGGAAAGGGGCTGAGAGTTTAAATTTTAGTATCTAGATTTCCTTTTGTTCCCCATATTTCCAGTTCTACATGCCATACCTGCACTTCTGCCGGATGTGCTGATCCAAATTCCCCAGGGAGTAAACCTCAGCTCTCCTTCAAGAGTGGGCAGGAGCACACAGCCCACTGCCCACCTGGGCCTCTCACCTGGCTCTCAGGCAGGCCCCACACTCCTGCCACTCACAGCGCAGTCCTGTCTCCCAGCAGCTCCGCCTGCCTCTCTCCTCCCCTCTGCGGGATCAGGCCTCAGCTCCCTCCATGCCTCTGTGTGACTCACCACTCCTTCCTCTGCTTCCCACCTTCCAAAAATGTGGTGACATCCTCCGTCTGCTGCTGTCTCCTCTCCTATTCTCAGAGACCTCATCAGGTTTTTTTTTTAAATCTTTTTTTCTTAACTCTTTTTACTCCTGTGTAGTTGTTTTTAGTAGGGCTTGGGAGGGAGCAGACAGAGATTCACGAGAGACTCCTCTGCCCCGTTTAACCAGAAGTTCTTTTGCATCAGTTTTCACTCTGAAGCACTTTCAGGGGATACTTTCCAGGCCCTGTTCTGAAATCTTGCTTTCAGTCAACACAGTTGCTTTTTATTTTACTTTGGGGTAGATGTTTCTTCTTTTTTTTGAGACGGAGTTTCGCTCTTGTTACCCAGGCTGGAGCGCAATGGCGCGATCTCGGCTCACCGGAACCTCCGCCTCCGGGTTCAGGCAATTCTCCTGCCTCAGCCTCCTGAGTAGCTGGGATTACAGGCACGTGCCACCATGCCCAGCTAATTTTTTGTATTTTTAGTAGAGATGGGGTTTCACCATGTTGACCAGGATGGTCTCGATCTCTTGACCTCGTGATCCACCCGCCTCGGCCTCCGAAAGTGCTGGGATTACAGGCTTGAGCCACCGCGCCCGGCCCTGGGGTAGATGTTTCTTTATGGGAAGTGGATCAAAGTCTCAACACACACTTTGTTTAAAGGTATTGGTGAAATACTCTGGACCTTTTGAACAACAGCAACAAGACGCAAGTGTGCCTGTCTGCTTTTGTCTTGGAATAGGGGATGGAAAAGCTGGAGAGGCGCTTGGCAGCACGGCCTTTGCCCCAGTGCTCGAAAGTCTGGTCCATCTCCTGTGCGTGAATGAAAGCAATGGGAGCTGAAATATCATCTCCTTTGAATTCGCTGTGAGCCCCACTTCTCTGCTCTCCTGTGTTTACACATTACTGCTATTGTGTTGCATCTGCTGGTGGATCTCCTTTCATCTGCAGGCCACACAAACCCACTTCATGTAAAGCTGAGGACACTTTAGCAGTCATTCCTCTTATTGAAGAGCTCACAGTCTTAGAGAAGGATCACTGCCATTTCAGTGTGCTCTGTTGTGCCCTGATACAGAAAGCCCAGACAAGAGATGGCAGGAAAGCCAGGATGGGAGCCCATGTCAGGGAAAAATTAGCAGGAGAGTGAGTGGACCAGATGGATAGGGCTTTGAATGCCATACCAAGGTCTTTGGACTTTTCTGCAGGCAGTGGGGAGCCACCCAAGGATTTTGAGCAGGAGAGTAACATGAGATAAACTCTGCTTTCAGAAAATTAAGTTGGTCAGGCACTCATGCCTGTAATCCCAGCACTTTGGGAGGTCGAGGCTGGCAGATCACCTAAGGTCAGGAGTCGAGACCAGCCTGGCCAACATGGCAAAACCCCATCTCTACTAAAAATACAAAAATTAGTCAGGTGTGGCGTCAGCCGCCTATAGTTCCAGCTACTTGGGTGACTGCAACAGAAGAATTGCTTGAACTCTGGAGGCAGAGGTTGCAGTGAGCCAAGATTGCACCTTTGCACTCCAGCCTGGGCGACAGAGCAAGACCCTGTCTCTAAATAAATAAAAATACAAAAATTAGCTGGGTATGGTGGCAGGCGCCTGTAGTTCCAGCTACTTGGGAGGCTGAGGCAGGAGATTTGCTTGAACATGGGAGGTGGAGGTTGCAGTGAACCAAGATTGCACCACTGCAATCCAGCCTGGGCAACAGAGTGAAACTCTGTCTCAAAAAAAAAAAAAAAAGAAAGAAAGAAAAAGAAAAGAAAAATTAAGTTGATAGCTGTAGGTCAGAAGGTTCAGAGGGGAGAGGCTAGAGTCCAGGGGTCTCTAGATCAAATCACTGGGGGAGCTTTGTAAAAATCCACCCCCAGCCTCTGACCTTCAAGATTTTGTTTCAGGTGGTTTGAGGGAGGGGAACTAGGAATCTGCATTCTCAAAACATTCCACAGGTGCAGAGGCCATTGTGACAGGCTGCTAAAGGGGACCAGACCCCAAATATGGGGCTGAGAGTCCAGGGTAGGATAAGGGAAATAGGCTGTGGGAGGCTCCCCTGAGGGACTCCCATCTGGCCTCTGCCTGCTTGGGGGCGTCATGGGAAGAAGACATGAAGAAGACCATAAAACTGGGCCAGGAGAGCTGCCTGAAGACTGGTGCCTGGCCTGCAAGGCAATCTTAGAAGAAAATCAGATTTGGGATATGATGACATGGGACCTTCTGGGTGACAAAGGGGCCTGGGCTTGGGGGATGGTGAATCTGTGAGCGTCTGGCTCCTACTTATAGTGTTGGAGTATGTGGAACTGGGAAAGGAGACTGCCATTCACATTCCTCAGTCAAACATACGTAGACACATGCATGGACACAAACACAGCCCTCTTCTGCAGGAGTCAGAAAGGGTGATGGTTCAGAGACTGGGCTCTGTAATCCAGCAGCCCTGGATTGAAATCCTGTCTCTGGGCCGCACGAGGTGGCTCACGCCTGTAATCCCAACACTTTGGGAGGCTGAGGCGGATGAATCACAAGGTCAGGAGATAGAGACCATCCTGGTCAACATGGTGAAACCCCGTCTCTACTAAAAATACAAAAATTAGCTGTGCATGGCAGCACTTGCCTATAATCCCAGCTACTCAGGAGGCTGAGGCAGGAGAATCGCTTGAACTAGGGAGTCAGAGGTTGCAGTGAGCTGACATCGCACCACTGCACTCCAGTCTGGTGACAGAGCGAGACTCCATCTCAAAAAAAAAAAAAAAATCCTGTCTCTGTGGCTCTGGCTGAGTCACCTGTCCTCTGTGAGCAACAGCCTCCTCACCTATAGAAAGAAAATGTTGCCGGCAGTTAACTCAATATGGCTTCGTGATGACTTGATGAGATGCTGCATGCAGAGGCTGAGCACAGTGCCTGACACACAGGGAGACTCTGTATGGAAGCTCTAAGGGAAATACTAAAAAATGCAATCTCACTCCTGAAGCCAGAGAGCCATAAAGTATTTCATTCAGAGTGTAAGGAGGTAAGTCCACAGGAAGACATGAAGCCTTTCTTTTTCTTCTTCTTGTCCTTGTTCTTTTATTTTTTGATACAGAGTTTTGCTCTGTTGCCCAGACTGGAGTGCAATGGTGTGATTTTGGCTCACTGCAGCCTCCGCCTCTCAGGTTCAAACGATTCTCATACTTCAGCCTCCTGAGTAGCTGTAATTCATGCCCAGCTTGTTTTTTTGTATTTTTAGTAGAGATGGGATTTCACCATGTTGGCCAGGCTGGTCTCGAACTCCGGACCTCAAGTGATCTGCCTGCCTCCACCTCTCAAAGTGCTGGGATTACAGGCAAGAGCCACCATGCCTTGCCAGCACGAAGTCTTTCATCTGCTCCTACCCATTCTGTATGGCTTTCTCTGGGTGTGAGTTTGGTGAGTCTTTTGCCTTTGGTTTCTAGGACTCATAGAGAAATGACAGACCCTTCCTGCTGCATTTAATTGGAGAGGAGCACAGAGACCTGAGTTTATAATTATGACGTCTTAAATGTCAAGCCCTTCAGAAGTCTGCTGTTGCGCTCACTGTCACCCTGAACAGCCCTGGGAACCAAAACCCTGCAGCCACCTAGAGCATGACCTGAGTCTCTCAGGCAGGTTTCACCTGGCAAATCTGAGTGACAGTGACGTGCAGGCAGCTGGAAGACGCACAGTAAACCGAGGAGCCTGTGATGAGCTCAGAGGAGGTGAGTTGATGATCTGCTATTTATAGCCCCACTAAGAGGCTCTGGCGGCCAGCTCCATGTGAGGCTGGTTGGAAATGATGCCTTCGCAGAGCTGAGAGCACAAAATGAAATTGGTGATTCATGGGCAGCAGCCACTTGAAAATACGAACACTCCTGCGTCCCCGGCCCCACTGGCCTTTCACACCCATTTGGAAGCGTGTTGAGCAGAGCTGCTAGCCTGCTGCGTCCTAGTCTGCATGTGTTCGGGCAGTATGTGAGGACAGGCAGGTTCTGCCCCAACAAGGAGTCTGCAAAGGGCAGCAGTACCCCTGGGAGCGCTCTGAGAACCTCCGCCCACCCCCCAGAGAGCTCGGCTGGAACCCAGGGCAGGGCTGAGTAAGAGGCAAGCCCTGGGAGGACCTGCGGTCACAGAGAAAGGACACTTCCTGCTCCTGCCCTCTGTCTCCAGGGGCGACGCTGGCAACAGAGCAGCTTTCTGATGACGCTTGTTCTGCTGAACATACAAAAATGTGCGATGAGGAAACTCTTGCAGCTTGACATTCCCCCGACTTCCAATTCCACAGCCCAGCACCTGTCACCTGAAATAGCTATTGTTTATTTTTCTCAGTAACATCTTGGCTCGCAGGCCAACGACTACTTGGAGACCCCAACTCAACTCACCCTATGTGAGGAACGCACTGGAGATCTCTTAGTTCCTTGCAGCCAAACTGGATATAAAGGGCCAAGCCAAGATAAGGAGGCCAGCTGAGCTCTGAAGCCAGATTGTCTGGGTTCGGATTCTTTCTCTACACTCTCAGCCATGTGGCTTCCGTCAAATTGCCCTCTGAGATTCAGGTTTTCTCATTGGTGAAGTGGGGATAATTACAGAACCTACCTCACAGGGTTGTTGTGAAGGGTGACATGTGGATAGTGGCTAGCCCAGTGTCCAGCACTGGACAGACTGGATACTGGACACTGCTGCTGCTGCTTTTGCTGTTGAAGTTGTTTTTACCACTGGGTTTTTGTCCCTGTACTGATAGCACTCCTTTGCACACAGTCCATGGCACTGAGGTACCTCCTGGAGGTGGTGCCCTGAGGCCTCAGTGGAGACCCTCTGCCCATCACAAACACACCCCATATGAGGCTGCCCAGCATAGTGGACTTCACCCCAGGGCATCTCAGCCCCCTGCTTGACCGGCCCCTGACTTTACCCAGAAACCAAGCCTTTCCCCTGGTGCTGGGGCTGGGCCTTGCCGTGGGCTGACCACCCCGATGCTTCTGCTCGTCTATGTCCTGGGGTGGCCTTGGGGGCATTAACTGTCACCATCCAGTGGAGAGCTTCACCTGAGGGTCCCAGGTGCTAACTTGAGGTCTGTGGCCAGCAGGCAGCCACCTAGGGAGGGCCTGGATGACTGGCCGGATGGGCCACCTCTCCTACAGGCTGCACTTGCAGAAAAAGTGCTGATTCATAGAGACTCATGAGGCCTTGGCTATCTGTACATTCTCCTTCTCCAGCTGTCGGCCAAAACATAATTGTAGTTGTCACTTTGGCAGCGAGATGCTATGATGTGTCCTCTCTCCACAGCAGTGAGCTTTGGGGAGGTAGGAGGGATATGCAGCTGCTCCAGTGGAGAGAGCCATTCTGGAAAGCGATCTGTGTGAAGTGCACCCAGGTGCCGTCCCAGGAATGGTGTGAGCAGCAGGGTGAGGCCCTACATTAGAATGGGCACTTGTGTTGCCTGTGTCTGCATCTACAATAATGCAATTCTGATGACATCAGTGAATAACAGAGAGGCTGCCATTGAAATGAGGCATTGTTGGCAGCTATGGGGACTTGGAAAACAGCCATCAGGCTTATGCACAAGTCAGAATCCGTAGTGTGTGGGGTGAATAAGTGGTTAGACCATGGGGTACATGGTGTAGGGAGAGGGCGCCAGAGACGTAGCTAGGATCAGATTGAGAAGCAAGGGACTCGAAGACCAGGCCATGTGGCTTTGACTTGATCCTGGACATGGGAAAAGTGATGTGATCAGACGCATGATCTGGGGTCTGGGCTCAAGCATCCTCGAGGGGTGGCACTAAGGGTAAGGCTCCCCCTCCCCACAGCAGTTGGCAAGCAGCAGCTTGCTGCTTGGGAAGATGTTTACCCCTCTGGAGCATGAGTCCCACACTCAGAAGGTGCCTGAGACTGTGTAGGGTAAGCATGGGAAGGGCCAGTCCCAGCCAGAACAGCTGAGTGCACGCAGTGAGCAAGGGAATGCACCAGGCTCATGTCTTCCCTCTTCATCCGTTCTTCTTGGCCAGGAGTTCATTAATGAAGCCCCTGTGTGCAGATGTGCCAAATGTGAGGACTCCACCACTCAGGCCAAAGGTCAGGGAGGCTCCTGGGACTGAGAGATGAACCCGCTGCCTGTGGATGCAGCCTCCCTCCCCACTAAGGAAACAGCAGAGGCAAACATCCAAGCTTGCCTGATGGAGGAACTAGAAGAAAGATTCTATCCTTAATGTACTTAAATACTGATTTATAGGTTGGTTAATGGAGACAGAAGAATACTAAGTGTTGGGAGCTGTTACCAGTCAAGGACCCACCCATGAGCATGGAAGCCAGAGCATATCTGGACCATCATGTAAGTCAGGAGGAAGACACGATTCAATTGACAAAAATTTGTGTACCCGCCTCAGAAGTGCATTATGATGCAAGAAATGGTTTGGCAGTGACTCTCTCCTTTCAGCTGCAAGCCATCAAGGGCTGAATGCCTCTCCAGTTGCCAGGGGAGGAATGGCTTGTAGAGCGGATGTTCCCAGTCTGGCAGAATCTTCTACCAAGTGTTCCCTGAGTTGGGCTGCCAGGGGACAGGTGTTGAACAGTGAGGAAGTCCTCTCACCCGAGCAGCTTCTGATGCAAGAGGGGTGTTGTGGGTGTCTGGAACCCTAGGCCTGTGGGTGGAGCATGAACTTAGCCTCTTCCCTGAGAGTAGGCAGTATGTCATAACCACCTCTGGTTGCCCATGGCTGGTTTGGGGCAATATGCCAAGATGTAGCTTTGCCTATTTGGTTTGCTTTTTCCTTATAAATTTACAAAAGTTGTGCCAGGCGCAGTGACTCACGCCTGTATCCCAGTGCTTTGGGAAGCTGAGGTTGGTGGATCACCTGAGGTTGGGAGTTCAAGACCAGCCTGACCAACATGGAGAAACCCCGTCTCTACTAAAAATACAAAATTAGCCGGGTATGGTGGCACATGTCTGTAATCCCAGCTACTCTGGAGGCTGAGGCAGGAGAATCGCTTGCACCCGGGAGGCAGAGGTTGCAGTGAGCCAAGATGGCGCCCTTGCACTCCAGCCTGGGCAACAAGAGTGAAACTCTGTCTCAAAAATAAATTTATGGACCTAGTGCAATAGCTCACGCCTGTAATCCTGGCACTTTGGGAGGTAGAGTGGGTGGATCACCTGAGGTCAGGAGTTCAAGACTAGCCTGGCCAACATGGTGAAACATCGTCTCTACTAAAAATACAAAAATCAGCCGGGTGTGGTGGTATTCTTTGCATATAGTCCCAGCTACTCAGGAGGCTGAGGCAGGAGAATTGCTTGAACCCGAGAATCGGAGGTTTCAGTGAGCCAAGACTGTGCCACCGGACTCCAGCCTGGGTGACAGAGCGAGACTC
>NW_016107391.1:7761414-7762639 GCF_001604975.1 Cebus imitator | reverse complement strand
GACAACAAAAGCCAGAGATAACCTAGATGAGTAAGTTATTCAGGACACCTGTAAGTTTCAACGTCGTTCACAGTTTCTTCCTACACTTGTAACTGGCTCCCTACATACCTCCCTCCTAGGATTTTCCCTCTGCATGTTCCTGCTGCCCAGTTTGAACCAGCTGACCCAACACTTCCTCCCATATTATGGCGATGGGCCAGGGCTGAAAGCCTAACCTGGGAAAACGTGCTCATCACCTAGGCTGAGCCAAACAAGTGCTCCCAAGGCTTGGACACTGCTTTTACAGGGGTGGGCACTGGCATCGTCAGACTCGGGCAGGCAGACCCAGGGCTGGTGGTCACAATGGGACTTGTAAAAGATAGCCAAGCACTTTCTGTAAAGGGTAACAGATTACAAAGAGAAAAAAACTGTAGTCCAGTGAGAAGGAGAGTGCCTGTCTAATGAGCTTGCAGTTCCTGGGATGACTTCCTGCGTTTGGGTTCCGTGAGACCCCCTTTGTGTCTGAATCAGCTTGGGTGGGTGTCTGTTCCACTAATTGCCTATCTGAGAGAATAGCTGATGTACAAGATGTATTACGACCTAACGGGCTAAAGTGTACGTCTCAACCCTCCCAGGATCTGTGTTGGCAACACGGGGCCTTCTGTCAGCCCTAAAAGGTAGGGGCAGGGTGGTCTGTGACCCTGCAGGAAAAGACAAATACCTGATTTGCTCTACACTATTCGACACCCACCTTATCTCCTGTGAATAGGCTTTCTTATCTTAAAAATGGGGACAATGTCCTTCCTGCTTGCCTCCCAGGGTCCCTATGGAGCCCAGTGAGAACCATGGATGTAAGTCTACTGCGAAGGCCAGTCCTGAGGTGGGAGCTGAGCCCACAGCTTTGGCAGGGCAGGAGAGTTGGCTCAATGTGAAAAGTGCTTTGGGGTGGGCGCAGTGGCTCATGCCTGTAATCCCAGTACTTTGGGAGGCTGAGGTGGGCAGATCACCTGAGGTTGGGAGTTTGAGACCAGCCTGGCCAATATAGTGAAACCCATCTCTATTAAAATTACAAAAATTATCCAGGCATGGTGGCATGTGCCTCTAATCCCAGCTACCTGGAAGGCTGAAGCAGGAGAATCACTTGAACTCGGGAGGCAGAGGTTGCAGTGAGCTCAGATCGCCCCACTGCACTCCAGCCTGGGCGACGGAGAGAGGTTCCATCTCAAAATATGTATATATATATATA
>NW_016107391.1:7728062-7760669 GCF_001604975.1 Cebus imitator | reverse complement strand
TATATAAAATAAAAAATAAATGTAAAAAAGGGGCTGGGTGCAGTGGCTCCCACTTGTAACCCCAGTACTTTGAAAGGCCAAGGCAGTGGGTCGCCTGAGGTTGGGAGTTCCAGACCAGCCTGGCCAACATGGTGAAACCCCATCTCTATTAAAAATACAAACATTAGCCAGGCATGGTGGTGAGTGCCTGTAGTCCCAGTTACTCAGGAGGCTGAGGTGGGAGAATCGCTTCAACCCGGGAGGTGGAGGTTGCAGTAAGCCGAGACCATGCCATTGCACTGCAGCCTGGGCAAGAAGAGCGAAACTCTGTCTCAAAAAAGAAAAAAAAGAAAAGTGCTTTGGGATAAAAGGTTTTTTGCAAATGGCCAGTCATGATTAATTGGTGGGGAGGCTCTCAAGCAAAGGATCAGATTTCACATAAAGAGTGTGTGTGTGTGTGTGTGTGTGTGTGTGTGTGTGTGTGTGTACACATATAGACATATAACTTGGCTCTCCTGAGAAGTAAATGTTCATTCAGTGTAAGGCAAGATAGTATAAGGCAAGTATATCTAAATCAGGGAGGTCCAATCTTTGACTTCCCGGGCCACATTGGAAGAAGAAGAATTGTCTTGGGCCACACATAGAATATAACACTAACAATAGTTGATGAGCTTAAAAAAAATCATAAACCAAATCTCATAATGTTTTAAGAAAGTTTGTGAATTTGTGTTGGGCTGCATTTAAAGCTGTCCCAGGCCCAGGCCATGGGTTAGACAAGCTTGATTTAAATCCAGGTTTTCCATCCTTTAAACAGGTACCTTTTCTCCATCTCCATTTATTCAGTGAGCATTTTTTGGGCACCTGCTGTATGATAAGCACTGTACCCAGCACTAGGAAACTGAAATAAAGATAGGCAGCCCCTGCTCTTGTGGTGTTGGGAAACAAACATACAGAAAGCGCTTTACCACGGAGTATGATAAGCACAGACAGAAGCAGACAAAGGATGTTATAGGCGCACTGAGGAGGGGCACTCACCCATGAGCCCACTGTGGCATCAGAGTCCGCAGGGCATGTGCAGAAGAAAGTCTGTCATTTCTCTATTTTTTTTTTTTTTTTTTTTTGTATTTTTAGTAGAGACGGGGTTTCGCTATGTTGGCCAGGCTGTTCTTGAACTCCTGACCTTAGGTGATCCACCCACCACCTCAGCCTCCCAAAATGCTGGAATTACAGGTGTGAGCCACCAGGCCCAGCCAAAAGCCTGGTGTTTCTTGAGAGTCAGGGGAGGTGAGTTGAAGGGGGCAGTGAGGCCAGTTACGTTGGGTCCTGGGGACCTCAGAGGGGAATCTGTGCTTCACTTGAGGAGGATGGGGTTTAAGAAAGTGAATGCTCTGGTCAGATCTGTACTTTAGAACAGTCACTCTGGCTGCCGGTGGAGAACAGGCAGGAGGGACAATGCACAGGAGGTATAAAGACCCCTCAGGAGGCAGCGGCAGGCATCCAAGCCAGAAGCGATCACCTGGCCTGAGGAAAGGGGTGAAGGAACCAACTCAAGAAATGCTGGGCTAGAATTTCACCTGAAAAACAAGACAAAGAGACCCCTCAGGTTTTCAGTCAGAACCATCATGTGGTTAGAGTGTCGCCATCATAGGAGGAAGAACCCAGAACAAGCGGGTGGGCTGGGAGATGATGAGCTGTTTAAGACTTAGTGAGTGTGAAAGAGCTGCAGGCATCCAGGAGGAAGCACCTGGCAGGCAGGTAGATACACAGGCCTGAAACCGAGGGAGGGTTTGGGCCGCAAGGCTGGAGAGAGGAGGCTGGAGTGAATGTGCCGTGAACAAGTTTATATGAGCGTGGTTGGGGAGGAGGAGGCAAGAGGGGAAAAGTGCAGGAAGGTCATGCCTCCTGACCCTAAAATTCTCACTTGCTGAGAGTAACAGTGAGGGGAGGGGCTGGGGCCAGGAAGGGAGTGTTTAGAACATTTATTATCAGAAACCGAGAGCAAAACAGACGCAGGCACACCTATGACATCTAAGAGGAGTCAGGGGACTAGTTCTTGCCAATGGAATGTTGATCAGGGATGACATGTCACTTTCGGCCCAAGAGAGCTAAGAAGTAGATGTCCCTTCTCCACCCTTCCTTGCCCCTTCTCCCAGTTCGATGCCCCTTTGCTATAGAGTGAATGTTTGTGTCACTTCCCAAAATTCATATGTTGAACTGGAATCCCCAGTGTGATGGTATTTGGAGGTGGGGCCTTTGGGAGGTGATTAGGTTTTTGAGGGTGGAGCCCTCAGGATGGGATTAGTGCCTGTATAATAAGAAGCCAGTGGCTAGACATGATGGCTCACACCTGTAATCCCAGCACTTTGGGAGGCTGAGGTGGCTGGATCACTTGAAGTCAGGAATTTAATACCAGCTTAGCCAACATGGTGAAACACTGTCTCTATTAAAAATATAAAAATTAGCCAGGTGTGGTGGTGCGTGCCTGCAGTCCCAGCTACTCGGGAGGCTGCAGCAGGAGGATCGCTTGAACCTGGGAGGTGGAGGTTGCAGTGAGTGGACGTTGCATCATTGCACTCCAGCCTGGGCAAGTGAGTGAGACCCTGTCAAAAAAGGAAATGAAGAAAGAAAGAAAGCGGGGGCGGGGGGGAAGGAAGGAAGGAAGGAAGGAAGGAAGGAAGGAAGGAAGGAAGGAAGGAAGGAAGGAAGGAAAAGGCCCAGCACAGTGCCTCATGCCTGTAATCCCACCACTTTGGGAGGCCAAGGTGGGAGGATCACCTGAGGTTGGGAGTTCGGGATGAGCCTGACCAACATGGAGAAACCCCGTCTTTACTAAACATACAGAATTAGCTGGGCATGGTAGCACATGCCTGTAGTCCCAGCTACTCAGGAGGCTGAGGCAGGAGAATCGCTTGAACCAGGGAGTTGAAGGTTGCAGTGAACCGAGACCACGCCACTGCACTCCAGCCTGGTGGCAGAGCAAGACTCCACCTAAAACAAAAAAAAAAATTAGCCAGGCATGGTGGTTCATACCTGTAATCCCAGATACTCAGGAGGCTGAAGGAGGAGAATGACTTGAACATGGGAAGCAGAGGTTGTAGTGAGCCAAGATCATGCCATTGCACTCCAGCTTGGGTGACAAGAGCAAGACTGTCTCAAAAAAAAAAAAAAAAGAAAGAAAGAAAGAAAAGAAAAAAGAAAAGTCCAGAGAACTAGCTTGTTTGTTTTCTACCATGTGAGAATGCAAGGAGAAGTCAGCAGTCTGCAGCCCAGAAGAGGACACTCAGTGTTGGTATCCTGATTTCAGACTTTTAGCACCCAGAACTATGAAAAGTAGACTCCTAAGGCCGGGTCTGGTGGCTCACACCTATAATCCCAGCACTTTGGGAGGCCAAGGTGGGCGGATCACCTGAGGTCAGGAGTTCGAGATCAGCCTGACCAACATGGAGAAACCCCGTCTCTACTAAAAATACCAAAATTAGCCGGGCATAGTGGCACATGCCTGTAATCCCAGCTACTCGGGAGGCTAAGGAAGGAAAATTGCTTGAACCCAGGAGGCGGAGGTTGCAGTGAGCCGAGACTGCACCATTGCACCCCAGCCTGGGCAACAAGAGTAAAACTCCATCTCGAAAAAAAAAAAGAAAGAAAGAAAAAGAAAAATACATTTATGTTATTCATGAGCCACCCAATCGATGATATTTGTTATAGCTGCCTGAATTGACTAAGACAGCCTTGGAAACCACATATTGGAGATGGTGAAGCCACAGTGTGAGAAGATCCTGGATTCCTGAATCATCACTTAGAGGACATACACCACTGATCAGGAACACGCATTTCGTTTTTTGTTAGCAAGAAATCAACTATATTGTAGGAGCCAATATACATTTTGGGATTGCTTGTTACAGCATTGAGCATTACTCTCACTAATCTAGGGTTAGAAAATGGATGGTTGTTCCGATGGCTCAGAGGGGTCCGGGCTGGGGAAACGCTCAAGGCCTCTAGGGTCAGAAGGTCTTTGTTAAGGCTGAGGAGCAGAAGTGGTGGGAGGAATGGAAAAACCAGAAAGAAGCATATGTCAGGGCCTCTGGCAGAATGCAAGCAACTAAGATTTCAGAGAGAAGCTATCCCACTGTGGCAAGAGCCAAATGCGAGAAGGTGGGGAACATTAGGCAGGGCTTCGAATTGTGATGAGTGAGATCAGGAATTGTGTCAGCTGGTTAGTTCACAGGGATGTTGGAGTCTGTGATGAAGCAGAATGTGAGGAGGAGAGGAAGCCACAGAGGAGCTGGCCATTGTTCAGGGACCTGCCATCAGGGACCTGGGAAGGACTGCTTTAGTGAAAGGCATGGGCTAGCAGGATTGCCATCACTCAGTCTGTCAGCTGCCGTGGCTGAGTGGATCTGAGCAGGGAGTATACGAATTGCTCAGGAGACCACCTGAAATGCGCACCTGAAGGCTGGTTCCTGAAGCGTCACCTGCAAATGCTGATGTAGGCCAACTCCGTCCAGAAACAGCCAGACCCACAGCAGAGCACTGCCTTCAGCTGATAAAGCACCATGGCACTTCCCAAAGTACCTTATTCACAAATGTGTCTTGGCCTCATGGACATCCCAGGGAGACCCAGAAGAGAGTGACGTCTCCCTGAGCCAGATAAGGTCATCTAAGAGAGACCACACAGGAGAGGGTGGAGTGAGGGTCTCCTGATCCTTGGGTCTCATTATAAAATTCTTGTGGGTCTTTGGGTCTCATTATAAAATTCCTTTTGCAGACATTTCTGACATAAACTGCCCATCATCTTAGGAAGATTTGGGCTTCGACGTGCCATTGGCAGCAGGGACAACTGAGACAGCCTCCAAAAGGCACTTCCAGCTGGCGACTCTCAGAAGAGTTTCTGAATGAATGCTGCCAAACCAGGAATAGGAATAAGAGTGTCAGAAAACCCAAAATAATAGTTATAAAAACAAGAGGAGTTTATTTAAAAAAAAAAAAAAAAAAAAGGCAGATGAGGTTGGAGGTAGGTGTCAAGGGTTGCTAGGCCCTCCGCAGTTTCAGAAGGCCAAGGTTTCTTCTGTTTCATTGTTCTCCTCTGTTGTTGAGTAACAAGTTAATTTAAAACGCAGTGGCTTAAAACAACTATAAACATTTATTATCTTGCACTTTCCGTGGTCGGGATTCGAGAGTGACTTAGCTGAGTGGTTCTGGCTCAAGCTGTCTCATGAGGTTGCAATTGGAATGTCAGATGGAGCTGTGGTCATCTGAAGGCTTTGCTGGACTGCCACATTGCTGGCAAGTTAACCCTGGCTGTTTGCAGCAAGTCTCAGGCCCTCACTGCCATAATCCTCCACTGGGTTGCTTGAGTGGGCTTCTGCTAGCCTAGAACAAGTGAGGCAGTGAGGGCAAGGCATACATTACAATGTCTTTTAGGATGCCGTCCCAGAAGTCACTTACTATCACTTCTGCAATATCCTTTTGGTTACACAGGTCAGCTCTACTGCATGCAGGAGAGAACTGAACAAAGACGTGAATCACTAGGGGCCATCTTGGAAGCTGGCTACCACACTGCCATCCTCAAAGCATGTGTCTTCATCCTCATGTTCGACGATGGCTGCTCGAACTCCGACTGTTGCATCACAGTGCATTGTAGCTAGTGGGAAGAAGGAGAAAAGGAAGCAGTGTGTGACTTCCCGAAGTTGGATGTGCCATTCTATTTCTGTCTCACTGGTCAGAGCTTAGTCGTATATTGATAGCTGCAAAGGGGGCTAGGAAATTTAGTATTTATTTTGGGTGGCCATGTGTTCAGCTAGACCAGATATTGGGGATAACTGGCGTCTCTGCCACATTAGCAATATTCCTGTGTGTATCACACAGGATGAGGTGTGAGGGAGGAAGCACACACAACATTACTATCTTAAGTTACTGACCTGGCAAAGGACTTACAACCCATTTTTTATGGGAAATAATTGTGTGTGTGTGTGTGTGTGTGTGTGTGTGTGTGATGGGGATGGGGGAGGAGTGCAAACTGTGCTTCATCCCATAATTAGTGAATCTCACTGTAAAAAGAAAATATCCTTAGAGGAACTCAGGAGATAAATGAGTATAAACAACAGACCCAGTCCTACAAGCCCAGCCAAGGGTGCTCTTAAAAATTAAGAAGCTCCAGAAAATGAGAGATCATCACAGGAGGCATAGTGAGGGCAGCCTCATTCTATCCCCAGACCTGCAGGTTTAAATAAATTCCAGGCAGCCTGATTTACTGATCCAAATGCAGAAACACAGATGGGCGACTCCGCCAGCTGTGTTTTTAAAAGATCATATGATTCCTGATCAATGAACCAAAGAGACTGAATGCAGAAGTATTTAGAGCTGAGCTGAGGATTTGCCCAGAGACCTCTCAGAAAGCAGAGCCAAATCTTGAGCAGCCAGCTGAGTGCTGACTTAAGCTAGGGATGGGAGTAAGGAGGGTGTTGTATTGGGCAGCAGAGGCCTAGCTGAGTAGAAGATGAGCCATCAGTCAGCCAGAGAACTCTAAGGCAAGAAAAGTCCACAGGAAGAAAAGCTGCCCTGGCAGAAGGAAAACAAGGCTCTGGCTTGGTCAACTGGCCAGTGACGAGGGTACTGTGATCCTAGGGGAATGCAAAGTCTGGAGCAAGAAGCCTGGGCTAGGGCACCCAAAAGGACAGCAGGTACTGCCAAGTTCCTTCTGACAGGGGTTGGCTTTCTCCTTGCTGCCACATTCTGTCTGGACAGTGGAGCCTTATCTTGAGCTGGATGTGGACTGAGGACTCAGTGGTATCTTCAGCATGGAGGGTGGCTGGGTACCTCCCACCTGCCTGGCTGGTCCCACACTCTCTGCCCATGGTTGGGGGTATTGGCCCAAGTTGGATGAAGTCCTGGGTCCTGCATCCCTACTTGGTCATCTCCAGATGGGACTGTCGGGACACCTGGGCAGCCAGCATGCTCACTTACTCACTCAGGCCACAACCTATGCTCCTTACTGTACGTGGTCGTCAGTCATCACTGCACTCCTGCTGCACAAGGGTTAATTTCCAGTGCAGTGAGGGGATCACCAGAACTCCCAGCCTTCCCACTGTGCCTTGGCCTGAGTCTCAAGTTCACCAATAAGGCCTTAGAGGACTTCCTCAGACTCCTAGTTTGAGGGCCCTCTCATGAAAGACACCCCCAGGCATGGCTGAGGTCAGGCCCCACCTTGGGCAGAGGAGGATGCAGGGAGTAGTGAAGAGAGGGGAAAGCAGCTGGAAGGGCCTGGAATTGGTCAGGCAACCTGGGACTATGCTTCATGGCTCTGTTGCAGCAATGTGCATTGAGCAGCAGCTCACTGGGGAAGACACTGGGCTATATCCTCGGGACACAGAGGGGAAGGCTCCTATAACATCACCCCTGACACATCAATAAAGCGAAGCACCAGAGGGTGCAATATGCAGTGATGGGTTAAGTACAAGGTCCAGGAAGAATGTGGGAGGGGAGTGTGCTGGCAGAGTAGTACAGGGAAGCTTCACAGAGGAGGTGACACCTGCAAGAAGGAACAGGAGGCGGAGGGGCAACCCAGGCAGAGGGAAGGGCAGGCCCTGAGTTCTGAGCTGGGCAACCACCTGGGGTAGAGGTAAGGGAATCTCCTCACTGATGTGTTGACTGTTCTCTGAAGTTTCTGGGCTCCTTCAGGGTGGAATGTGGCCTTGATCTCTCTTCACTAAGCAACTCAGAAGAGTCAGGGGAGGGGAGGAGATGCTTCCTCTGCAGGAATTGTCGCATTTCCTTTTATCTTTCGGTCTTTGGTACCTGACCGTGATGGTGAAGTTACCGTAAATTAAGAAAGAAGAGGGGCCAGGTGAGGCGGCTCATGCCTGTACTCCCAGCCCTTAGGGAGGTTATGCCGGGAGGATTGCTTGAGGCCAGGAGTTCAAGATCAGTGCAGGTAACATAACAAGATCCTGTCTCAACAAAAAATGAAAAAGAAAAACAGCTGGGCGTGGTGGTACACACCTAGTCCTAACTACTTAGGAGGCTGACGCTGGAGAATAGCTTGAGCCCAGGGATTCAAGGTTGCAAAGAGCTATGACTGCACAGTGCACAGCAGCCTGGGTGACAGAGCAAGACCGTCTCAGAAAAAAAGAAAAAGAAAAAAAAGAGTGAAATTTGTTTGATCTTGGAGAATCTGTCCAAGCCCACCATTCCTTTTCCACGTAGGTTCCCAAGTGATTCTGGATGGGCCCTTAGGCCTGACTCTCCCCAGCAGCCTTGGATGGGGCAGGAGGCAGGGCTGGGAGGCACACTGGGTGGGGCACTCTGCAACTCTCTCCACTGTTAGACCCGGTCCCCTGAGGTCTCAGGGCCTCTCCAGAAGCCAGGGGAACCCCCAGCACCACCAAAGCACCCACCTTGCCTCTTGCAGCCAGCCTTACAGCATGAAAAGACTGATGTGGCTCATGCTGGCACATCATGTGTGCCCCAGTCGCACTTTTTGTGGTGTGCAAACTTGCCTTTCTTTCCTCCAGGCCCCAGGAAAATGTGAAATGCAAATAAATCACCATGCAAATCTAAAACAAACAGCAGTTCCAGAGCTATTTCATGAAGGTAGAAGGAATCGCAGGTCCTAAGTGGTCCAGCAGGCCCCACCCTGGGTCACGGTGGGCAGGTGGGCCCAAGCCAGAACCATGCTGGGATGGCACCCTGTCTCTAGCTACAGGTGGCCCAGGAACCCCAAGTATGAAGGTGCCAGTGCCCAGAAAGGCTACAGGGGGATTTACAGTGCGGATGGAGAATGGGACCTGCCCTTGGTCTCTAGTCCCTGGACAGCCCATCTCTTTCACCCGGAATCTCTTTCTCCTGGTTGTTGCTCTTCCCACTGACATGTGCAAATTGCCTCCTGGCAGCCTTGGTCTCTCTCTTCCTTCTGCCAGTTCCCGTCCGAAGGCCTCGCTCAGGTCACATCCCTCTGACTCAGACACCCTTTAATTAAAAACTCCTCAGGCTGGCATTTAAGGCTTCACCCACTATGGCACCAATTCACCTCTCACCAGTCCTCCAGATCATCCTCCCCCAGCTGTGTATGTACGTGCCCATTCTTTTTATACTCTCCCTACAAAGCTCTCCTATCTTCAGTTCCTGGATCTTGCCTCTACCTGGTCCAAAAGCCCCCTTATGGGGGCATTTGCTGTGACACCTGGCTCACCTAATCAGGCCCCCCTTTAACACTGTCTCACCTATCAAGTCTTCCTTGTCATTTTCTGCTCTCTGAACCTATGGCCTAAGGGATGGAGCTTTTACTAGATTTGCATATTTAATTATAGAGTGATACATGCTTGTAAAAACATTCCCACATTACAGAAGCATACACCGTAAAATGAGTGTCATCCCAACTCTCCATTCCCTAGAACTCACTGCAGTTAACAGCTAAGCCTGCACATAGACCCTTGTTTTACCAGCATGGGAGGGGCCCTTGGGGACCTTCCATAACTACTTAAGCTAGTGGTACAGGGTAGCAGTGGGGATGGACAGACTTGGTGAAGGTTTTAGAGAGTGGAGACCTGGGTTGAAAGGAAATTCTCAAGGTTGTTCTGTGGGACCCCTTAATTTCTTTTACAAGTCAGTTCAAAGAACAGAGCCCCAGGGAGCCATTCTTGGTTGTGTGGGGATATTCATTCTTTTCTCCCAAGAGCCAGAAACTCAAGTTCAAAAGGCAACCAGGTCTCTAAAGAATTCCCTTGGCCTAGCACAGCCTGTCACTACAAGCCCTGATGGAGCTGAAGTCTAGCAGTCTTAACAGGGTGGTCGCTCAGTCAGATGGAGAGAGGCAGTACTGGAACCCAGGCCTTTCCTTCTCCAACGTGGGCCCTTGCCTGTCCCCTGTGGGCCCCTATGTTCTGGCTCTTCATCCTGGAGTACCCCTACCCAAACAACAGAGACCCCTGCGTGCCCTGCTGGCAACACAGTGATTCTCTTTACAGTGTGGCCCAGAGAAGAGTCCACCTTCAGAAAGAAATGGCCCTGCCCTCCTTAGAATAGGGTCTGAGTGAAGAACAGAGCTGTGCGGGCATCTCCTTCATGAGAGACTCCAACACATGTTACTAAGGAGTGTGAGGGGCAGGGGACACATGCCTTCCCCAGATAACCTCAGGGACCACATCCCTCCTCCACACTCCAAGTCAAATATTTATTGAGGCGAGAGAAGGGACTGGAGTACTCCAAGTTGTGAACACCTAATCCCAACTTGGAGATGTGATGGATGGCTCTCCCAAGGTGTCAGTATCTAAACTTATACTTGAAAGATAAGCAAAGACCAGGCATGATATCTCACGCCTGTAATCCCAGCACTTTGGGAGGCCAAGGCAGGAGGATCACCTGAGGTCAGGAGTGTGAGATCAGCCTGGCCAACATGGTGAAACCCCGTCTCTACTAAAAATACAAAAATTAGCCAGATGTGGTGCCACACACCTGTAGTCCCAGCTACTCAAGAAGCAGAGGCAGGAGAATTGCTTGAACCCTAGAGATGGAGCTCCCAGTGAGCCAAGATTGCACCACTGCACTCCAACCTGGGCAACAAAGTGAGACTCCAACTAAAAAAAAAAAAAAAAAAAGATAAATAAGAAGTGGTCGGGTTAAGGCCAGGCACGATCGCTCACACCTATAATCCCAGCATTTTGGGAGGCCAAGGTGGGTGGATCGCCTGAGGTCAGGAGTTCAAGACCAGCCTGGCCAACATGATGAAACTCTGTCTCTACTAAAAATACAAAAAATTAGCTGGGTGTGGTGGTAGGCGCCTGTAATCCCAGCTACTTGGGAGGCTGAGGCAGGAGAATCGCTTGAACTTGGGAGGCAGAGGTTGCAGTGAGCTGAGATCACACCACTGCGCTCCAGCCTGGGCAACAAGAGCAAAACTCCTTCTCAAAAAAAAAAAAAAATGGTCAGGTAAAGCATTTCTTGCAGAGGAAACACCATAGGCAAATGTCTGAAGGTGAGAGCAAGCGTTACTCTGGATAAACTGAAAGTTCACTGTGGTGAACCTAGTGTGTAAGGGGATGTAGTGAGCAGTGGCTGGAGAAGTCAACTGCCTGGGTGTGCAGACCCTTCTCCACCAGCCCAGAAGGCCAGGGTTTATCCCCATGGCCAAGTAGAGTCAAGGAAGGGTTAAGCAAAGGGGTGACATTTTAGACAGACTGTGATTGCCACATAGACCATGAGCTGGAGGTGATAACTTTAGAGGAAGTGAATGTCTTTGGGTGAGCAGTATGGTAGCCTGGGCTAGGGCAGACATAGCGGAATATAGAGGAGAAGTAGAATTCAACGCAGCACGAGGCGGAGGTGAGGGAGAAGGCGACCCTGGCTTTGTTGATGGGGATGTAAATCCCAGGCCCACAGATGCATTTAGCAAAGAGTTGCTAACTGGTTTGGGCGCAGGGAATGGGGAGCTGGGGACTCCCACATTGTTTCATAGGTGAAAAATTAAAGGCCAGTAGCAAGTGAGAAGCCCTGACCTGCCATTTAGCCTGCTGAGGTCAGTAAAGACTTGACTGGGCACCCAAATCTTGATTTGGCCAGGAGACTGCTTGTTACCTTAATCCTGGCACAATGGCCCAGGTACATAGCTGACCACCTTCAGCCAACCTAGTGCTCACCTGACCCACAGCCCCATGTCCACAGACCATTAGCAACCCACAGAAACTTCGCCTTTTGAATACAGAACAGAAATAACTCATGACCAACTCCATGTCTTCCCCGTACCCCCAACGCCTGAGGCTAGACTCTGTGATCGAATAGTTTCCCTGCTTGACAGTAAAACTTTTTTTTTTTTTTTGAGACGGAGTTTCCCTCTTGTTACCCAGGCTGGAGTGCAATGGCGCGATCTCGGCTCACCGCAACCTCCGCCTCCCGGGTTCAGGCAATTCTCCTGCCCCAGCCTCCTGAGTCGCTGGGATTACAGGCACGCGCCACCATGCCCGGCTAATGTTTTGTATTTTTAGTAGAGACGGGGTTTCACCATGTTGACCAGGATGGTCTCGATCTCTTGACCTTGTGATCCACACGCCTCGGCCTCCCACAGTGCTAGGATTACAGGCTTGAGCCACCGCACCCGGCCTGACAGTAAAACTTTTTTTATTCAGCACTCAACCTTTGGCCCCTGGTCTTTTTTTTTTTTCTTCTTCTTCTTTGTTAATAGCAATGGAGTCTCGCTATGTTGCCCAGGCTGGTCTTGAATTCCAGGGCTCAAGTGACCCTGTTTTAACACATGCCAGAGGTTCCGACCTGCCGCAGGGCCCTGAAGGAGCTTCAACAAAGTCAGACACACCCTATATGTCCTTTGCACAATTTGGATATTCTGCACTCTGTGGTTTGCACTTCAGCCCCTCCTGAGTCACCCACTGCATCCAGGAGTGCATGCAGGAGTGCAGTGGAGGATCCAGGAGGGGCTGGGTGCTGTCTAAGGCCGTGAAGTTTAGCTAAGTGCGGTGGTGCATGCCTGTAGTCCCAGCTACTCTGGAGGTTGAGGTGGGAGGTTGGCTTGAACCCAGGAGTTGAAGGCTGTAGTGAGATATGATTGTGCCACTGCACTCCCCACCTGAGTATACTCATAGACAGAGTAAGACCTTGTCTAAAAAAAAAAAAAAGAAACCCAAAAGCCAGAAAAACAACAACTTGGATAAAGACTCTTGCTTGGCTCAAGAACCTTACCTTCTGACTCTGATCACATGGATGTGAACCTTGGGATAGAAATTCAGGCAATGTCAGAAACCACAGGCCCTACCGTCAGAGCTGGAGTTAAACAACACTCTCCAGGGGAGAATGAGTTTCCGGAAGCCTTGGCTGTGCCCCCTTCCGTCAGGGAAATAAAGATCCTTCTATTTCCCTGTGGCCAGGCAGGGAGGATGGGTGAATATCACAGCTAAGAATCAGGAATTTTACCCTTGAGGGACTCAGAGAGCTCTGCTCATCTGTCTGTCTGTCTTCAGTGATAGGCATAGTGAAGGGTTTTTCTGAGGCAGAGCCAGAGGTCTGGCTTAGGGCCCAGTGAGTCATCTTCCTAGAGTCTAGGCTGCACAAGAAGGCTGCCTGCCGGTGGCCACCTTTTCTTTTGCTGCAGCAGGTAGACCTCATCTACTGAGGCCTGGGTCTGCTGTAAGATGCACTGGGACCAGGAGATCCTCTGTGTACAATCTTCACCAAATGACTCTGCCCAGCCACCCCTCCCTGGGGGCTCAGAACTGCCCATTCCTATTTCCCTTAGTCTTGAGAAACATGCTCCTCCTGCAAAGGACAGCTGGCTGACTAGAGGACAACCTGGCTAGGGGCTAGGATGAGACAGAGTGCCCAGCCACATCAAAAATAGTGCCAATATTCCTGAGAGCCACATATGGAGCTATTGTCCTAACAAATCAACAAGGAGCATAAAAGAGCTGAAAAATCTGAATGAGAGAAGGGAAAAATCTTTTTAGTGGCTTAAGAATACAATGCCAATTATACAGATGGGTAAACTCCTGCCCCTGAGGACCTCCCTCCTCTGGAGGAAGCCTGGGAAGAGCCAAAGCTTTTGGTCTTCTGAAGAAGGGTGGCCCGAGTGCAGTGGCTCACGCCTGTAATCCCATCACTTTGGGAGGCCAAGGCGGGTAGGTCACCTGAAGTCAGGAGTTCAAGACCAACCAGGCCAACGTGATAAAACCCCCATCTCTACTAAAAATACAAAAATTAGCTATGCGTGGTGGTAGGTACCTGAAGTCCCAGCTACTTCAGAGGCTGAGACAGGAGAATTGTTTGAACCCAGGAGGTGAAGGTTGCAATGAGCTGAGATCACGCCACTGCACTACAGCCTGGGTGACACAGTGAGACTCTGTCTCAAAAAAAAAAAAAAAAAAAAAAAGAAGGGTAGCCCCTTGCCCTCACCCTTGGATGTGCTAAGTCAGTGCTGTTTCCTTCTGTCCAGACCACCATTCATTCTCATTGCACCCCTGGTTGCTGGTCACTCTGGAACACCTTCGCCTGCACAGTCCCTTCTTAAAGTCACATGGGGCAATACTATCACTATTGAATCACTAGCAACTCCCAACAACATCTTTTTTCAGAAATAGAAAAATTCATCCTAAAATCACATCAGATCTCAAGAGACTACAAGTAGCCAAAACATCTTGAAAAGGAACAAAGCTGGATGGAGATTCCACACCTCCTGATTTCAAAACTTGCTATAAAGCTACAATAATCAAAACAATTGCTACTGGCAGAAAGACAGAAATACAGACCAACAGAATGGAATAGAGAACTCAGAAATAAACCCACACATACACGATCAAATGATTTCCAACAAGGGTGCCAAGATCATAATGGGGAAGGAAAGGACAATCTTCTCAACAAACAGTGTTGGTTAAATGAGATATTCATATGCAAAATTATGCAATTGGACCCTACCTTATACCACAAACAAAAATTAACTCAGAATGGATCAAAGAACTAAACATAAGAGTAGTTCAAACTATAAAAAAGCCCTTAGAAGAAAACATAAGAGAAAAGCTTCATGACATTGGATTTGGCAATGATTTTTTAGATATGACACAAAACGCACAGGCAACAAAAGAAAAATAAATAAATTTGGCTTCATCAAAATGAAAAACATTTGTGCATCAAAGGACACTACCAGCAGAGTAAAAAGGCAACCCACGGAATGAGAGAAAATATTTGCAAATCTTTTTTTTTTTTTTAAACAGAGTTGCTCTGTCACCCAGACTGGAGTGCAGTGGCACAATCTCAGCTCACTTCAACCCTTGCCTTCCTGGTTCAAGCAATTCCTCTACCTCAGCCTCCCAAGCAGCTGAGACAACAGGCATGGCTAATTTTTTGATATTTTTAGGAGAGACGGGGCTTCACCATGTTGGCCAGGCTGGTCTCGAACTCCTGACTTCCGGTGATCTGCCTGCCTTGGCCTCCCAAAATACTGGGATTACAGGCATGAGCCACTGCACCCAGCAGCAAATCTGATAAGAGATTAACATCCAGAATATATAAAGAATTCCTACAACTCAACAACAAAAAAAAACAACTGGATTTTAAAATGGGCAAGGACTTGAAGAGACATTTCTCCAAAGTACGTGTGCAGATGGCCAATATTTTTAAATTTTTAAAATTTTAATCTAAAGTTTTTTTTGTAGAGATGGGGTCTTGCTATGTCATCCAGGCTGGTCTTGAACTCCTGCCCTCAAGCAATCCTCTCACCTTGGCCTCCCAAAGTGCTAGGGTTATAAGGGTGAGCCCCCACATCCAGTTTGGATGGCCAATAAATGAAGCAAAAGATGCTCACCATCACTAATTATTAGAGAAATGTAAATCAAAACCACAATGAGATATTACTGCATATCCATTAAAGTGGCCATTATTAAAAGAGAAAGAGAGAACAGGAGAAAAAATATGTGTTGGCATTGATGTGGGGAAACTGGAACCCTTATGCATTACTGGTGGGAATGTAGAATGCACAATGCAGCCACTGTGGAAAAGAGTATGGTGGGTCCTCAAAACAATTACACATAAAGGGACCCAGCAATTCCACTCCTGGTTATATAGCTACAGGAATTGAAAGCAGTGTCTCAAACAGATATTTGTACCCCCATGTTCATAGCAGCATTAGTCACAATGACCAAAAGGAGGAAACAACCCAAATGTCCATCAGTGGATGCATGGATAAACAAAATGCATGCAGTGGAGTATTATTTGGCAGTACCTACAGTAGTCAAATTTATAGAGACAGAAAGTAGAAGGATGGCTACCAGAGAGTAGGGGAAGAAGAGAATAAGGGGCTAGTGTTTAATGGCTAGAGTTTCCATTTGGGATGGTGAAACAGTTGTGGAGAAGGCCAGGCATGGTGGCTCATGCCTGTAATCTCAGCATTTTGAGAGGCTGAGGCGGGCAGATCATGTGAGGTCAGGAGTTCGAGACCAGCCTGGCCAAGAAGGTGAAACCCCTTCTCTACTAAAAATACAAAAAATTAGCCAGGCGTGGTGGCATGCACCTGTAATCCCAGCTACTGTGGAGACAGAGACAGGAGAATTGCTTGAACCTGGGAGGCAAAGGTTGCAGTGAGCCCAGATCATGCCACTGCACTCCAGCCTGGGCGACAAAGGGAGATTGTCTCAAAAAAAAAAAAAAAAAAAGGGTTGTGGAGTTGGATGGTGGAGATCGTTGCACAACAATGCAAATGTTCTTGATGTGACTAAACTGTACCCTTAAAAATGATTAAAGGGTACATTTTATGTTTTGCATATTTTTCCCCACACAAAAAGTTACATGGGGGTGAGGAGCTCCAATCCACAAATGTTCTTCAGAGGAAGCCTACTTAGGCCCCTGGGAGATAGTGGTGGCATTGGGGAGAAGGTGGGGGGAGACACCGACAGTTCTGGGATTATCCACCTCCCCGCAATACCAACCACCACTTCTTTTTCTCTCTCTAACTCCTGCTCATCCTTCAAAGCCCAGCTCTGGTCCTCTCCCACTTCTTCCAGGATGGGACCTCCAGCCCTCACTGCTTTCCCTCAGAGCATGTTCAGATGTCCATTCCCTGCCCCAACAGTCCTGCTTCTCCTCACTCCGGGCTCTTTGCTCCTGGGAATGAAGCCTCTCTGGGGTGAGTTTCTGCTGATCCCAAGATCAGTTTCTGCTTCTTGCCAGCCTTAGAGAGGCCAACAGTCAATGCTCAATCTCCTATCTTTTTTTTTTTGAGATGGAGTCTCTCTCTGTCACCCAGGCTGGGGTGCTGTGGTATGATCTCTGCTCATTGCAGCCTCTGCCTCCTGGGTTCAAGCAATTTTTGTGCCTCAGCCTCTCAAGTAGCTGGGACTACAGGCACCTCCTTGTCTTTAAGACAGGGCTGTTAGCCAGGTGCAGTGGCTCATGCTTGTAATCCCAGCATTTTGGGAGGCCAAGGCAGGTGGAGAGTTTGAACCCAGGAGTTTGAGACCAGCCTGGGCAAAAAAGTGAAACCTCATTCCTATAAAAAATAAAAAAAAATTAGCTGGACATGGTGGTGCATGACTGTAGTCTCAGCTATTCGGAAGGCTGAGGTGGGAGGATCACTCCAGCCTGGAAGCTAGAGGCTGCAGTGAGCCTTGATTGCGCCACTGCACTCCAGCCTTATTTTTTCTTAAAAAAAAAAAAAAAGACATGGCTATCGATATCCAAATCTCAAGGTTGATGCAGGCAGCCAATATGATAATAAACATAAGACTCTCAAGCACAGCAAAGGGTACACAGTAAGTGTTCAATATATTGTTATCATTAGTGTTAGGGTTATTCTTCATACCGGCCTAGAATTCTTCTCCCAATTCCAACTGCCTGTGGCTCCTCATCCCTCGTGCCCCAGCTCCATTCCTACCCCCACCACAAAGCCTTCTTGTCCACTTCAAGCTCCACTGAACCCCTAAAGAGCATCTTAGAATTTAAGAAAAATCTGACCTCGTTGGGTCGTTATGAAGATTAAATGATTTAAACCATACGAAATGCTTAGAAGAGAGCCAGGCATATAAAACGTGCTGAGTAAGAGCTAGGATGATGGTGACGGTGATGACAGTGATGATGGGCTGCGGTCATTTCACTTGTTTGTTCTATGTGTACTGTCTTGATTGTGACTGTCAGCCTAGTGGGAAGACTTAACAAAGAAACCGGTAGTAAGAGGTGGCAGGTGCTAGAGGGCTGAATTCAGGTTCAGAGGGGCTTTTTTTTTTTTTTTTTTTTGAGACGGAGTTTCGCTCTTGTTACCCAGGCTGGAGTGCAATGGCGTGATCTCGGCTCACCGCAGCCTCCGCCTCCCGGGTTCAGGCAATTCTCCTGCCTCAGCCTCCTGAGTAGCTGGGATTACAGGCACGTGCCACCATGCCCAGCTAATTTTTTGTATTTTTAGTAGAGACGGGGTTTCACCATGTTGACCAGGATGGTCTCGATCTCTTGACCTCGTGATCCACCCGCCTCAGCCTCCCAAAGTGCTGGGATTACAGGCTTGAGCCACCGCGCCCGGCCCTCAGAGGGGCTTTTCAGAGCCTTAGAGGGGATAGATCAGGACATTCTTCCTCATTGTAACAGATGAGTAATAGCTGGGGATGGTGGCTCACACCTGTAATTCCAGCACTTTGGGAGGCCAAGGCGGGTGGATCACCTGAGGTCAGGAGTTTGAGACCAGCCTGGCCAACATGGTGAAACCCTGTCTCTACTAAAAATACAAAACTTAGCTGGGCATGATGGTGGGCACCTGTAATCTTAGCTACTTGGGAGGCTGAGGCAGGAGAATCGCATGAACCCTGGAGGCAGAGGTTGCTGTGAGCCGAGACAGCGCCACTGCAATCCTGGGTAACAGAGAGAGACCTGGTCTCAAAAAAGGAGAAAAAAAAAAAAAAGGAGCCACAGTCAAGAGGCCAGAGAGATGGGCAAGTCCCAATGCAGAAGCTAGGGGCACAGGAAGAGGTCACAGTGGCTAAGTGACGGGATTGAGGTGGCAAGAGCTGGGGCTAGAGCCCAATGGGGCAGGACCTTTACCCAAGGTGGACCACAGCCACTCTGGAGAGTTTTCAGCAGGGGAGAGACCATCTGACTTGCATTTTGAGGCGCTCACTCCGGCTTTGGGTGGAGAATGGGCAGCAGAGGGCATGGGTAGGAGGAGACAGCCAGTGAAGAGGCTACTGCTGGAGTCCAGAGGGAGGTGGCGGTGGACGTGGGGGGTTATGGACAGGTTGTAGAGGTGTTTTGGAGGAAGAGATGCCAAGGCCTGTGCCAGATAGGCCATGGGGCTGAGGGACTCGATACCCAGGGTGCATGGGTGGGTGGGTGGATGGCATTACTACTTCCTGAGATCTGACCAGTGGAAGGACAGGTTGAAAGGACAACACGGGCACGTGGTTACTGAGAACTCTGTGATCAGCTCTTCTCCCATCCCTCCCAATTACACATTCACAGCCGTCATATTCAGAATGTTGTTTGAGTCTAACCCTGTCCTCCCAGCTGCAGCGTGAGCTCAGGCCATTTCACACTGCCTTCGTTGAGTGTGTTTGGTGATGAGAAGCCCTGGGACTGAGGGATGGGTATGGGGCCAAGGTCTGGGTGGCAGGCATGCTTCTTGCATGACCGCTGTCAAGCAAGCCAGCCTCTGGTGCCTGTCAGACTCAGACCCTGTGAGCCCATGCCAGGGTGCGTGGGTTGCGGACACAGTACAGGAGCCTCTTGCTCTAAGTGCTTCAGGTCCAAACACGTCCCCCCGTCCTGCCTTTGGAGCCCTCTCCCAGGTCAGAAGCCTCCCCCAGGGCCCCCAGATGGTCTCTTCCTTGTGATTCCGACAGAGGTGGGAGGTGGAGAGCAGAACCTCTGATCTGGATGCCAGACACAAACCCTAAGAAATTATTTACCAGAGGGCAAGGTTTCAGAAACTCAGGAAAGAGGCCCTGATCCCACAGTCTGATCAGAATAGCTGGCCAGCAGGGGCTGGGTCATTGGGGTCTTCCAGGTTGGAGCTTCCAGGGATGATGCTAGTCGGGGCCCTGCCTAGGTACAGCTCCTTCCAGGGCTGGGCTGTCCTATGCCTTATCTTACCAAACTGCAGGTGGGGACTGAGGACGATGGGCTGAGGCTTCCCTAGAAACTGCCCCTCTAGCTGATCAATCTGGGATCCTTGAAGCCCTCAGACCTACCCAAGACTAACTTATCATGTCTCTGGGGTCCCACTGGCTGCTTCCTGATAGCGATCCCCATCTTGCCTTTCTGGAGAGGGTCGGGTCAGGCTGTACTGGCCCCATTCTGGAGCCTTCTCCCTCACCCCAAAGGGGAGTGTCTCATCCCTGGCTGCTCCTGAGCTCCCTATACCCGGGAGCTGGGATCTGATGACCAGCATGCTCAGGTTTCCATCTCCATTTACTCCAAAAAGACAAGAGCCCCTGTCCCCCAGCCTGCTGCTCAGCTTTCCCGGGCCTGGATCGTGGCCAGGTGTGGCACAGTCACGTGCTAGCCAGAGGGTGGTGGGAAGGGCACTAGAAAGGGCATCAGGTGACATGGGTTCCAGCTGGCTGGGACAGAGCCTCGGCAGGAGAGGGAAATGGGAGGAAAAAGGAAAAAGTTGTCCCATGCAGTGGCATTTTGGGCGATCGCGAAATCTGGAGGAGCAGGGTGGATTCACACGGCTGGTCACTCCTCCTTGCTCGCACACAGGAGTTTGTGTAGCCTTGAGAAGTAGGCCTCCAGAGGAACAGCACTGTGGCAGGAAGCACTCTCCCCATGACACCTCCTATCCTGTGTTTCTGCCCCTTGAGCGGTGAGGACCCCTTCCTTATAGACTAAGACCTCCAGAATCCTCCATCCCAGGCCTGGCTCTGCCCCTGCAGTCACACAGAAACTCCTCCCTGATCCCCCACCCAACAGCCCGTGAGCGCCCCTCAAACCACTCCCCCCTGGCTGAGTCATGGATTTGCACCAGAGGGCTGGATGGGGTGGGAGGGGTCTCACAAAGTGTCCAGTGTCCACTTCAAGCAGGTGCTAGGCCTGGCCAAATGCAGAAATGGGAGCTGTTAGGAGACAGGTGAGAGGACCACCTAGGCTCAGGAAGTCGAGGCTGCGGTGAGCTGAGATCTCCTCACTGCACTCCAGCCTGGGCAACAGAGTGAGACCCTGCCCCACCAGAAAAGAGAAAGAAAGAAAGAAAGAAATAGGGGCTGTGAGGCTGCTGAGGCAGGTTGTGCCAAGAGCAGCAGACTCCTGAGGGTGAGTCAACTAGCAAGCCAGACAAGCCAGCGCTGTCCCTCCCTTCCACCATCCTTCCACCCCATGTCCCAGCCCATCTCCACTGTCCACCCCACCCTAGGGCAAACAGAGCAAGCCACTCACCCAGCCCCTTCTGCCCAGAGGGCCATGTGCTGTGGCTCTCCTGGGGGTGTACTGGTCCCTTCGACTTCTGTATCAAGATAGGGACTCTGGCCAGGGGGAGCCCTCTGCTCCCAGGGAGCCACTTAGGACTGCTCAGGGGTCCAGCCATTTGCCTCTTTGTTCCTGGTGCTGTGACAGGAAGCCCAAGTTCCCTGAGGACTGAGAGGTCAGGCAGTCAGAGAGGGATGAGGAAGGGCAGGCAATAGAGGGAGCCAGTAAGTGGAAGGTGACAGCCCCTTTCCCCCTTGCCAGTGCCCACCACCCTCTCTGGCCAGGCAGGTCTCCCACCTGGCACCATAGCAGAGGTTTCTGTGAAGAGCGAGCCTGAAACGTCCAGGCAGATGAATTCAGGAATGGGATAACTGCTAGAAGAAACCCCTAGAGGGGGCGCAGTGGCTCATGCCTGTAATCCCAGCACTTTGGGAGGCTGAGGTGGGTCGATTGCTTGAGCTCAAGAGTTCAAGATCAGCCTGGGCAACATGACAAAACCCATCTCTACAAAAAATCAAAAAGTTTGCCTGGTGTGGTGGCATGTACCTGTGGTCCCAGCTACTTAAAGGGCTGAGGCAAGAGGATCACCTGAGCCCAGGAGGTTGAGGCTGCAATAAGCTGTGATCATGCCACTGCACTTTGGCATGGGCCACAGAGCAAGACCCTGTCTCAAAAAAAAAGAAACGATAACCCCCTGGAGAACAGCTGTGACCTTTGTGACCTTCAGGAAGGCGCTCCCAAGGGCCTGTCAGCTTTTTCTAAAATTGGATGATGGGCAGCCTCCTCTGGGGCCTGAGAGATCCTCATTCTCCCAAAGGAGGCTGATCTTTGCTAGGCCCTGCTTTGGGTACAGCCTCCCAAGCTACTTTTAGAAGATTCCCCCAGGGAGTTGAACGTCTGGGTCTCAGTGTCACTTTGTCAACTTGCCAAAACTTTGAGAGTCTCTGCCCCTTCCTGAGCCTCAGTTTCTTCATCTATAAAATGGGTGTCGTCATTTCAAGGGCTAATAAGAATACTATTTTATTCCCAAATATTTCCCTTCTCTCTGTTATTCATTCCAAAAACCCACTCCCTCCTTTGCAAGCTTTGGTTAAGCATTGTCCTAGTCAGATACACTTGAAAGGTAGCTAGAAAAACAATGAGTTTCTCATCTGTCATGGAGGGGTGCATTTCTCTGATGCCACAGTCCCTGCAGTCCCTTTCCCCAGAGCTGGCCCTGCCCCATAAGCTGAGACCCCCAGGCAGCACCCTTGCCTGCTGTCCCCAGTGCTGTGCCAGATGATTCCAACCTATTGGACTGGAGCCCAGGCAAAGATGTCAAACACAGCCCATTGCTAATAGGAGCCTGAGCTGTCATTGGCCCAACCAGGGACACTGACACTCAGCTATGCCGTCCCCCATTTTATCTGACACCTGTTTGCTAAGCCCTTAACTGTGCAGCAGGCACTGGGAGGCAGGGAGTGAGCAGGGGAGGGTTAGCCATATCATTGCTCCCAAGGGTCCCCACAGGCCAGCAGCATCCTTATACACATGGCCCTGAGGTTCCTTGCCAGTAAAATCCTCGAGGAGGGGGCTTGCCCTGGGGAGCCGGGCAAGGAGGGCAGATGGTGGGGGGTTCAGCCAGGTCTCCAGTAATCCCTTTACAACCTTAATGAGATGGCTGTACCATCAGATGTCTGGTCAGGCAGGCTGACCAGAGAGTGCAGTACTCTCAAGTTCAAGAGAAAATAGGATGTTGGGTTTCCTATCAGGCTCAAAAGTAGAGAGCTGCCAATAAATCAAGGACTGAAAAGTGATGTCAGTGCTTCAAACTAGATTTCCAAGCTTGGGAAACAATTGCACATTAAAATCCATCAGAGGAAAAAAAATCTATTAAAACTTCAGGAGAAACGCTTTGCTATAAATTAGATTTTTCTGCCAACCAGGATAATTCAATAATTTCCCCTTGACATTCTCGAGATTGCTCTTTGGGGGGAATTATGATGCTTTGAAGTTGAGAGTGATTTGTTTCCAAGGAAAGACGAAGAGTCGACTGGGGGTAGAGGTGAAAGGGCAGGGAAGGAGCTCTTCAAACCCGAGAGGAGGGCCCCTCTCTGGGATCTCAGTACTGCTGTGCTGAGGCCGAGTGGATTGCAATGCAGTGCCTTGTCCAGGAGAGGCCTCAGGCCAGGCCAAGGCTCTTACAAGAGAATGTGGAGGTCCTGAGAAGGCCTTAGCGTCCCCCAGTATCATCTTATAGTTGGGGCAGCCTCAGCCTTACAGCTTCCCTGAAAAACTGTCTAAAACCTTCCTCAACCTTTCTGAAACCAGATCTGGTTCAGTTAACAGGGTAACTGTGGTCACTTCTTATTTGGTTTGGGGGTGCGAGTGGGGAGAGGGCTGCCTGCCCTCCCAGTCTTCCTTTGCTGTGAAAGATCCAGCACCAGCCACGGGGTGTCTCCTACATCCTGTCTCCTGTAAATTGGGGTCTTGATCCTAGTCCCTGTTAACCCTGGTCTCTCTGCACAAGACCCAACACAACCAAAGCTACTCTGGCTGGACAGGACAGCTAGAAGAGGGAGACAGAAGGTGTGGGAGACAGAGGCAAGGACAGAGATCTTGGAGGACTGGGCACAATTGGCCTGGCCATCGGGTACTAGCCTCCAAGACAGCGGTGGGGGAAGGAGATAGGACACGGGCAAGGGACCAAAACCAGGACCTGGGCAGGACAGGGCCCCAGAGTCAGCCTGCCTGGCTCCTCACTGGCAAGTCTCTTAACCTCTCCGAGCCTTGATTTTTGCCTCTGTAAAGTGGGGGTAATAACAGTACCTGCCTTACAGACAGAACAAAAATGTGACGATGCGTGTGAAGCACCTCGTGCCATGCCTTGTACACAGAAGCAGTGGTCAGTAGTATCTTTAGGACACATGTCCCCAGTTCCCAGAGCACAGCCCTTCCCACTGCGAGAAACCCATCTTCTGCAGCCCCCCTCAGCTCCCTTTCTCTCTCCCTCCTCTCGCACCCAAACTTGCCTGTCCTTGGGGACTCACCTCCTCTGCACAGAGCTGCCAAGGATGATGTCTACATAGAGCTGGACTGCCCACTGGGCACTGTCACTTATTTGGCCATTTGCCCACAATGGTCATAGGTGGCTACCAACAACCCTCACAGGAAAGGTGGTTGATATTTCAGTTCTCTCATTTTGTGGAGGCCCTGGGAGTGAAGTGATATTTTTCAGTCATACATTTGGAAAAAGAGGTTGGAGCTAAGACTGAGGCCCAGGACAGACCAACTCAACCACAGAGCAGTGTCTCGTCTCAAGACTTTCTCCTCCCTCCATCCCTCCCTTCCTTCCTTCCCATGAATCAGAGCCTCCCAGAGCCCACGCACTGGTTACTGAGACAGAGTGGCAAACGGAGGCAGGGGCATGTGGGAGTGCCCTTATTCCCAGTGATTTCTGAGTCTCCAGAAGGAAGTTCACAGGGCCCAGCAGAAAAAGGTCAAAGGGGAAGGAAGTGGGAGAGTCTCTTTTTTTTTTTCTAATTTATTTTTAGAGACAGGGTCTTACTCTGTTGCCCAGGCTGGAGTACAGTGGTGCTCCCACAGCTCACTGAAGCTTTAAACTTTTGGGCCCAAGTAACCCTCCTGCATCATCATCCTGAGTAGCTGGGACTACCAGTGCATGCCACCATGCTCGGCTAATATTTTTTTTTTTAGACAGAGTCTTGCTCTGTTGCCCAGGCTAGAGTACAGTGGCACAATCTCGGCTCACTGCAGCCTCTGCCTCCTAGGTCCAAGCAATTCTCTTTCCTCAGCCCCCAGGGCAGCTGGGATTACAGGTGTGCGCCACCACACCTAGCTAATTGTGGTTTGTTTGTTTGTCTGTTTTGAGACAGAGTCTTTTATCACTCAGGCTGGAGTGCAATGGCATGATCTCAGCTCAGCACAACCTCCGCTTCCCAGGCTCAAGCAATTCTCCTGCCTCAGCCTCCCAAATGGCTGGGATTACAGGCACATGGCACCATGCCCAGCTAATTTTTGTGTTTTTAGTAGAGACGGGGTTTCACCATGTTGGTCAGGCTGGTCTCGAAATCCTGATCTCAGGTGATCCACCTGCCTCAGCCTGCCAAAGTGCTGAGATTACAGGCTTGAGCCATCACACCTGGCCTTTTTTTGTTGTTTTTTTTTGAGATGGAATTTTGCTCTTATTGCCCAGGCTGGAGTGCAATGGCACAATCTCGGCTCACCGCAACCTCTACCTCCCAGATTCAAGTAATTCTCCTGCCTCAGCCTCCTGAATAGCTGGGATTATAGGAGTGTGCCACCATGCCCAGCTCATTTTGTATCTTTAGTAGAGACGGGGTTTCTCCATGTTGGTCAGGCTGGTCTCAAACTCCTAACCTCAGGTGATCCGCCCACCGCGGCCTCCCAAAGTGGTGGGATTACAGGTGTGAGCCACCGTGCCCAGCCTTGGATAATTTTTAAATTTTTGTAGAGACAGGGTCTCGCTTTGTTGCCCAGGCTGGTTTCAAACTCCTGGCTTCCAGCGACACTCTCACCTTGGCCTCCCAAAGTGGAAAGTTTCCATTTAAGCAGCTGTCAAATAAGCCACTCACTTGGATACTGCCTGTCTCATAGAAGAGAGGAGTTTGGAGCTTGAAGGGCCATCTCCTCCTCCCCTCTTTTTGAATTGTTTCTTTCACAGGTGCTCCCCCACCCCAGACAACAGAGACCACACTACCTCGAAGGGCAGCCCCAGGGTGCAGGTTGCCCTTTGCTCCCTCCTGGGGCTCAGGCTGGCTCTCTGTAGCACTGTCCTGGCACTGACCTATGGGCAGGGGCAGTGGAAGTGACGTGGGCCTGCTGCTGCTCACTTGTCAAGTCTGCAGGTTTCAGAGGTTAACTTGTGAGCAAGCCAGGGGCTTTCTGGATGAAGACTCATCTCTCCAGAGGGCAGGGCTGGGTGCTGGTGTGAGCAACATTCTGGAGGAGGGGCAGGGGACCATCCTTGTGCCCAAGAGTTTCCTTCAGAGTGGAGGTCAAGGGAAACTTAGAGCCGGGAACTTTGCCATCACTTAAAACCAGACTGTGAGTTCAGCAGACGCTCAGCCTCCACCACTGGACTTGCCTCCAAATGACATATATCTGCCGTGAGTTACCCCGGGGCCAGGAGATGTCCAGGTTCTTGGTTTTGCCCAGTAAGGTACCACCAGGGGACCCGCTGGCACCTGGCAAAGAGGGACATGGGGGCTGGGAAGGGCTTGGAAGCTGCAGGCCCTACCACTCAGTAGCTGTGTGACCTTGTGCAAGTCCCTTGGCCTCTCAGAGCCTGTTTCCTTGTCTCTAAGAGGAGTCATAGCGGCACCTGCCTCTGAGGCTTGTGGGGTTCAAGAGACCTGTGAAGTGCCTAGCATAGAGTGAGCGCTCAGAAAGTGCCAGCCTTTGTTATTACGTAAAGCAAGCGGGGAAACCCGTGGGAAATCCGGGAGCCTCTGGGAAGCTGGGGGTGGTGGGTCGTCCTTCCCGCAGCGGGGGACGGGACGTCCCGGGCTCCGCCTCCGCCCATCGCCTCCTCCCTGTCCCGCTCCGAGGGGCCGCGGAGCTTTCTTGCGGCCGGCGGGAGCTGAGTCACAGCGGCCCTGCCGGCGGTTGGCCTTATCTCAGGACGTCGCTGCTCCCGACGGCCCCCAGCCTGCCCGCCAGGCTACACCTAATTTGCCTTCTGGACATACTCCCAGGGACCCGTCAGCTTGGGGTCCCAAGGAAGGCGGGGATCTCCTTCCTGGCTGGCTGGAGCAGTTCCAGAAAGCCCCGAGCTTGTGGGCCCCTGGCGGCACAGTGCCTATCTTTCCACCGTTATCTAAGTTTTCTTTGGGGGCAAGCATTGTTTCTGCAGATCTCTCTTAAAATGCACATTCCCCAGGGGTGGAGTGCCACCCAATGCTTTGAAGAGGAAACTAGAAGACTGGAGAACTGGGGCGGATAGGTCCTAGAAGCCAAGACGGGGAGGGGGGCTGATGGGGCCGCAGGGATTTGGCAGCCGCCTAAGCTCCCTCAGGCCCCGCCTGCACCTCTCCCAGCCCCCAGGACTCTAGGGGAAGTGGTGGGTGGGGGAGGGGGAAACGGAGCTGACAGATTCTGTAAACAGAGCCGGTTTGGACCTCGGCCAAGGACGGGGTGTCCTGGCCCAGCCTGGGTGTGAGGCCCATCCGCGGCTCTCCAGGACACCCCGCCCTGCCTGGCTGCCCCGGGGGTGCCCGGCCCAGAGCCAGCTCTAGCCAGGATGTGTCTGACTTTTGAGATGTGGCCAATTCCCTAGTGGGGAATGTGCCTGGGACTGGGGCTGGGGAGGGTAGCAAAGGAAGGGGTTTCTGAGATCCGTCATCGATCATTCATTCGGCCAGTGCCCGGCTCAGGGATGAGGGCAACCTCTGGTCCCCGCCTGTAGGAGGTGCGGGTGCCAGATTGTCGCCCCACCCCCATCTCCACCTCCAATCCTGCCCCTTGCTCTTCTGCTGCCTGAGGCAGAGTCTCTGTGGGGTAGGGAAGCTGAGAGTGGGGCCTCAGGTTCTGAGAGCTCTTTCACGGGCCAGACCTGACCCCTTGGCTTGTTGCCAAATGTGGTGTCCCATGCCCATGGCCTCACAAGGGCATTTCAGAGGTGCAGGAATGCCTTCAAAAGCGGGTGGGGGAAGACAGGCATCCAGGGATACTCAAGGATACTCAGTGTTGGAAGCAGGAGGCTGTGGTTACAGGTGGCCCACGGACACTGGCACCCCAGCAGGTGGAGGCCTCTGTGGGCTATGCCTTGTAAGATCTGAAGAGGAGTTCCTGTGGCAGGAGAGGAGACGGGCTGGATGAGACTGGTAGGCTGGGGCCAGAGTGCCAGCTACAGATTCTGGACTCTATTGTAGGGGTGAGCATTTCCCAAAATGTGCTCCTGAATGATAGCGGGTGGGGTGAACAAAAAAGGTCCTGTGAACAAATGTATGTGGCAAACACTGTTCAAGAAAGCTAGTCCATGTGCAGTGGCTCATGCCTGTAATCCCAGCATTTTGGGAGGCCGAGGCAGCAGGATCACTTGAGCCCAGGAGGTTGAGACCAGCCTGGACAACATGGTGAAACCCCATCTCTACAAAAATTTTAAAAATTAGCTGGGTGTGGTGGCACACATCTGTAGTCGCAGCTACACAGGAGCCTGAGGCGGGAGGCTCACTTGAGCCTGGGAGGTTGAGGCTGCAGTGAACTATGATTGTGCCACTGTACTTCAGCTCACAGAGTAAGACCCTGTCTCCAAAAAAAAAAAAAAAAAAAAAGAAAAGAAAAGAAAAAGCTAAGCTAAATGCCACATCCTGCAGGCTTTATCAAAGGTTTTATTTCATATACTAATTAATGAGCATCTTAATAGAGGGACAGAGTATTCAGAAGGCCTCCTCACACCTTAACCCCAGCCTCATGGGATTTGTGTTCTTCTGAAAACATTGGAACCCAAGGATTAATGAGTGCTTTTTGCTTGCTGGCTCTAGCACAGGTGGAATGAGTGGATACATGTAGACACCAAAGAAAACATGGCTCTTCCTAGAAAGCCAGATTCAATTATCATTTCCTCCAAAGGAGGCCAGCCTGCATACACCTGGATAAAGGGCAGTGGTATAAGAGCATGTTAAATGAATTAAGTCTGGCAGACTTCTCAAGGTTCTGGGTCCCAGACCCCAGGAATCTCATGCTCCCCAAATCAGATTCTCATCTCAGCCTCAGTGAGTCTGAGATTCCTGGCCATGGTTGGGGAATCCCATGGACTCTGCAGAGAACATACTGATCAGGGGTTGTAGACTGTGGCAGCTTGAGGCTGCATTCAGTGTGGTTCCCACACTAGGCCAAACCCTGAGCTGAGACCTATGTGGCCTCATATCTGACTCTACAAAAAGCACAAGAACAAAGCTGTCCCCCAAACATGGGCTTTCTCATTACTAAGTTGGCGAAGCAGTAGCACCCGAGCTGAACTGCTCAGCGACCCTTCTGACAAAATGCATCTAGCACCAGCAGGTTCTGCACCTCAGCGGGAGGCAGAGATGACCAGAAGAGCAGCAGAAGAAGGAGGCTGGAAACGTAGTCCTTCTTGGACTTGCCACAATCTACAACCTCTGATCAGTATGTTCTCTGCAGAGACCATGGGATTCCCCAACCATGGCCAAAAGTTGTGGCTAGTAGCAGCGCCTCATACCTGTGATCCCAACACTTTGGGAGGCCAAGGTGGGAGGATCGCCTGAAGTCAGGAGTTCAAGACCAGCCAGGCCAAAAGTAGTGAAAAACATAAAAATTAGCCAGACATCATGACAGGTGCCTATAATCCCAGCTACTCAGGAGGCTGAAGCAGGAGAATTGCTTGAACCTGGGAGGCTGAAGTTTCAATGAGCCAAGATTGCATCCTTGCAGTCCAATCTGGGTAACAAAATGAGATTATGTCTCAAAAAAAAAAAAAGAAAAAGAAAAGAAAAAAAGTCACCTGCAGCGTTCCTTGGGGCTCTCAAAAAATTCTTGGGGTATCATGTAAGGGGCTGCAGAGTCCCTGCTTGAGCAGGTAGAGTAAGAGTTGGGGACATACAGGCTGGAACCATGCCTGGGTCCCCTTGCCCTCACAGTCTGGGAAAGCAATGTGTATACACCTGCATCCTCTGCATACTTATGAGTTACACATAGAAACAGTAAAATATGGCATGGGGCATCACTGCTCGTATGCAGTGTGAAAGCAGGCTGAGACAGGAGAGGTCAGTGGGAGCTGGCATCTCCAGGAAAGGGCTCCAAGATGAGATGGGGGGTGGTAAGCCTTTGCTGGTGACTAAGTTTTAGTGGAATAGACAAGAGGACTGGTCTGGCCAGTTTGGCCAGTATCCAGAGAGAAGGCTGGAGAGGCCCATGGAGTCAGCTTTACCAACTTCTTTGAGGCACTGGATCTCAGGGTAAGGAATATGTAATGGTATTTTCTGGGGGCCTGCAGGATACAAACCCTTAGGCCCTCCCTTCCATCAAGCCCCACTTCTGCCTCCATGGCCAGCTGAGCCTCCTGAGTCTTCTTGTATCTTCCTTTCTTCCTTGCTCCAGTGTACTCCTCAGCCTCTGCTGCCCCTACATCACACTAAAATGGCTGTGGCTGGTGTCACCAGACACCTCCTGGCTTTCAGATCCATTGATTTTTTTTTTTCAAATAACAGTTTGATTGAGATATAATTCACATACCATATTATCCACCCAAAGTGTACAATTCAATGAGTTTTTGTTTTTTTGTTTTGTTTTTTGGGACAGAGTTTCGCTCTTGTTACCCAGGCTGGAGTGCAATGGCGCGATCTCGGCTCACCGCAACCTCCGCCTCCTGGGTTCAGGCAATTCTCCTGCCTCAGCCCCCTGAGTAGCTGGGATTACAGGCACGCGCCACCATGCCCAGCTAATTTTTTGTATTTTTAGTAGAGACGGGGTTTCACCGTGTTGACCAGGATGGTCTCGATCTCTTGACCTCGTGATCCACCCGCCTCGGCCTCCCAAAGTGCTGGGATTACAGGCTTGAGCCACCGCGCCCGGCAATTCAATGAGTTTTTAAAAATATTCAGAGTGCAACCATTACCACAATCAATGTTAGAACATTTTATCACTCCCACCCTGCCAAAAAAAACTATACCCAGGCCAAGCACAGTGGCTCACGCCTGTAATCTCAGCACTTTGGGAGGCCAAGGTGGGCAGATCACTTTAGGTCAGGAGCTCAAGACCAGTCTGGCCAACATGGTGAAATGCCATCTCTACTGAAACACAAAAATTAGCTGGACATGATTGCGGTTGTCTGTAATCCCAGCTACTCGGGAGGCTGAGGCAGGAGAATCACTTGAACCTGGGAGGCAGAGGTTGCAGTGAGCCAGGATCGTGCCATTGCACTCCGGCCTGTGTGTGTGACAGAACAAGGCTCCATCTAAACAAACAAACAAACAAACAAACAAAAAACTATACCAATTAGCAGGTACTCCACTTTCCCCCTCATGCCCCACCTACAGACCTAAGTAACCACTAATCTACTTTCTGTCTTGGATTTGCCAATTCTGTACATTTTCTTTCTTTTTTATTTTTTTGAGATGAAGTTTCACTCATATCGCCCAGGCTGGAGTCCAATGGCGCGATCTTGGCTCGCCCACAACCTCCGCCTCCCAGCTTCAAGTGATTCTTCTGCCTCAGCCTCCTGAGTAGCTGGGATTACAGGTGTGCACCACCACGCCCAGTTAATTTTGTATTTTTAGTCGAGATGGGGTTTCTCCATGTTGGTCAGTTTGGTCTCGAACTCACAACCTCTGGTGATCCGCCCACCTCAGCCTCCCAAAGTGCTGGGATTACAGGCATGACCCACTGTGCCCGCCCTGACATTTTCTTCTTCTTTTTATTTTTTTTGAAGATGAGGCTTCACCGTGTTGACCAGGATGGGTCTTGATCTCCTGACCTCATGATCAGCCAGGCTTGGCCTCCCAAAGTGCTGGGATTACAGGCATGAGCCACTGCACCCGGCCTGACATTTTCTTTAAATGGAATCATACAATATGTGGTCTTTTGTGATTTTCACTTATATAATGTTTTGAAGATTCATCCATGATGTAGCATATATTAGAATTGTATTTCTTTTTATAGATGAGTAATACTCTATGTTATGAATGAATAGACCTCATTTTATTTATTTATCAGTTCATGAAAATTTGGATTATTTCTACTTTTTGGATATTATGAATAACATTACTATGAACATTAATATACAAGTTTTTGTGTGAACATATGGTTTCATTCTCTTGGGCATATACCTAGGAGTAGAATTGCTGGGTCATATGGTAACTCTCTGTTTAAGCTGTTAGAGAACTGTTTAGATTGTTTTCAAAGCACTTGCACCATTTTTCATTCCTACTAGCAGTGTGTGAGGCTTCTAATCTGTATACATCATTGCCAACACTTGTTATGTTTTATACTTTTGAATGTAGCCATCATAGTGGTATGATTAGTATCTAAATATGGTTTGATTTGCATTTGCCTGATAGATAATGATAGTGAGTATATTTTCTTTTTATTTATTTATTTTTAAGTTTTTGTAGAAATGAAGTCTCACTATATTGCTCAGCTGGTCTCCAACACCTGGGTTCAAGTGATCCTGTAACCTCAGCCTCACAAAGCGCTGGGATTACAGGCGTGAGCCACTGTGCCCAGCCCTCAAGTATATTTTCTTTAGCCAGTTGTATATCTTCTTTGGAGAAATGCCTGTTCAGATCATTTGCCCATTTTTAAAAACTGGACTGTCTTTTCATTATTGAGTCATAAGAGTTTTTTACATATTCTAGATACAAGTCTCTTGTCAGATACATGATTTGTAAGACTTTCCTAGGCCGGACGTGGTGGCTCATGCCTGTAATCCCAGCACTTTGCGGGGCTGAGGCGGGTGGATCACGAGGTCAGGAGATTGAGACCGTCCTGGCCAACCTGGTGAAACCTCGTCTCAAAAAAAAAAAGACTTTCCTGGATTGTCTTACATGTTCTTAGTGACGTCCTTTACTGCACCAAATTTTTAATTTTGTTGAAGTCCAATTTAACTTTTTTTTTCAAGACAGGATCTCACTTTGTCACACAGGCTGTAGTACAGTAGCACAGTCTCAGCTCACTGCAGCCTCAACCTCCTGGGCTCAAGCAATCCTCCCACCTCAGCCCTCCAAGTAGCTGGGACTACAGGCCTGGGCCACCATGCCTAGCTAATTTTTTTTT
>NW_016107391.1:7703929-7725702 GCF_001604975.1 Cebus imitator | reverse complement strand
CCTCGGCCTCCCACAGTGCTGGGATTACAGGCTTGAGCCACCGCGCCCGGCCTATCCTTATCTACTTTTGATCCCAGGTTAATACTTGACCTTATAGAGTAAGTTGGGAATTGTTCCCTCCTTTTTATCCCTTTAAATGACTTATTTTTTCATATCATAAAACAATAAAATAGAGAAAAGTATAACTAAAATTAAAATAACTTATAATCCTGCTGTGTAGAGGTAACCACTGTTAACTAATTAATTAATTTTTTTGAGACAGAGTCTTGCTCTGTCATCCAGGCTGGGGTACAGTGGTGCAATCTTGGCTCACTTGAACCTCCATCTCCCAGGTTCAAGCAATTATCATGCCTCAACCTCCCTAGTAGATGGGATTCAGGCATGTGCCACCAAGCCTGGCTACACTGTTAATATTTATGCATATTTTTTCCCATTTTTTAATACTTATATACATGTTAAAATACAAACGACATCATGTTCTATATGAAAGTTGGTATGCTGGTTTTTTTTAATGTTAAAATTACACTTGTGAGCAACAATGGAACACTAATCATCCATAAAAAAGGAACGAAGTACTGCTACATTCTACATGGATGAGCCTCAAAAACAACGGGCTAAGTGATAAAGTCAGACACAAAAGGTTTTATGTGATTCCATTTATGTGAAATATCCATAATAGGTAAATCTATAGAGACGGAATGCAGGTTGGTGACTGCCAGGGGCTGGATAGCATGTGCGGGAGGGAGTGGAACTGAGAGTAAGTGCTTAATGGGTACAGGGCTTCCTTTTGCTGTAATGATAATGTTTTGGAAATAGAGGTTGTAGGTGCATAACATTGCGAATGTGCTAAAGGATACTGAATTGTTAACTTTAAAGTCTATATATGAAAGTCAGGGTTACCATGATATCAACACTAGACAAGGATATCACTGGAAAAGAAAACTTCAGGCCAGGTGTGGTGGTTTACGCCTGTAATCCCAGCACTTTAGGAGACCAAAGCAGGAGGATCCCTTGAGCCTCCAGGAATTCAAGACTGTCCTTGTCTCTACAAAATATACAAAAAAATTAGCCAGGCATGGCAGCCTATACCTGTAGTCCAAGCTACTCAGGAGGCTGAAGTGGGAGGATCCTTGAGCCTGGTAGGTTGAGGCTGCAATGAGCCAAGATCGTACCATTGTATACCAGCCTGGGAAACAGAGCAAGGCCCTCTCTCCAAAAACAAAACAAAACAAAAAAGAAAACTATAGATCAATATCTCTTATGAATATAGATACAAAAATCCTCAACAAAACACTAGAAAAATAAAAACTTTTTTGAGATGGTCTTACTCTGTCACCTAGGCTTGAGTGCAGTAGTACAATCATAACCCACTGCAGCCTCAATCTCCCAGGATCAAGTGATCCTCCTACCTCAGCCTCCCGAAATGCTGGGATTATAGGCATGAACCACCACACTCAGCCCCAATTTTTTTTTTTTATGTGAACCTCACCTCAATAAAAAAAATCATATTTGTGAGCATTACTACATGTGATTTAAAGCTCTTTAGAAGTGTGACTTTAAAATATCTTATTTGGGCCAGGCACAGTGTATCACACCTGTAATCCCACCACTTTGGGAGGCCGAGGCAGGTGGATCACCTGAGGTTGGGAGTTCAAGACTAGCCCGATCAACATGGAGAAATCCTGTCTCTACTAAAAATACAAAATTAGCCGGGCATGGTGGCACATGCCTGTAATCTCAGCTACTCAGGAGGATGAGATAGGAGAATCACTTGAACCCAGGAGGTGGAGTTTGCAGTGAGCTGAGATTGCACCACTGCACTCCAACCTGGGCAACAAAAGCAAGACTGTCTCAAAAAGAAAAAAAATCTTATTTGATTTTTAAATTACAGTATGTACATACTTGTGATGAAGTGAAATAATAGTTAAGGATTATGTTCAATCTCAGAATCCCATAATAAATTCTCAATAGCTATAAAATATTTCATTATAGATATGCCTTATTTTACTGTATAACTCATCATAACTCATCTAAAATTTTTTATCATTATATATTGTGGTTTAATGAATATCCTTATGATTGTTTCTTAGAAGTAATTATTATTTACTGAGAATCATTTTCTTTCTTTTTTTTTTTTGAGACAGAGTCTCACTGTCTCCCAGGCTCACTACAACCTCCGCCTTCAAAGTTCAAGCTATTCTCCTGCCTCAGCCTCCTACATAGCTGGAGTTACAGGTGTTTGCTGCCACCACACCTGGCTAATTTTTATATTTTTAGTAGAGGTGGGGTTTCACCCTGTTGGCCAGGCTGGTCTGGAAGTCCTAACCTCAAATGATCTGCCTGCTTTGACCTCCCAAAGTGCTTGGACTACAGGCGTGAGCTACCATGTCTGACGTGAGAATAATTTTCTTAGGATTGATTCCTAGAAAAGGAGTAATTGGGTCAAAGCAAGGCAGGAAGCAGGACTCAACTCCAGAGGTGAGATTCCGACACTGAAGTAAATTGGGGACTAGCTAAAATCACGACCGGGTGGAAGCAGCTTCCATAAGACATGCCCTGCCAGTGTGCCATGTCAGTTTACCACTGCCATGGCAACACTCAGAAGTTACTGCTCCTTTCCATGGCAATGACCCAATGACCTGGAAGTTACCACCCCTTTCCTAGAAATTTCTGCATAACCTGCTTCTTAATTTGCATTTAATAAAAACTGATATAAATACAACTGCAGATCTGCCTTTGAGCTGCTACTCTGAGCATAGCGCCTATGGGCTATCCCTGCTCCACAAGAAGCAGTACCTCTGCTGATGCCGGATACTGCCATTTCAATGTATAAGTGGCTGGCTAACACCTCCAGCTCACCCTTCAATAAAAGTTGCTAACACCCCCAGCTTGCCCTTGATTTCTTTTCCTGGGCAAAGCCAAGAACCCTTCCAGGCTAAGCCCCAATTTGGAAGCTTGTCTGCCTTGCATCAAAAGGGGAGAGGCCAACATTTGTAAGATTCTTCAAGCATACTGCCAGTTTTTTTCTCACAATTTGAGCAACATTATGAATTATGATATTTCAAACAGGTCTTTAGGCTGGACAGAGTGTCTTATGCCTGTAATCCCAGCACTTTGGGAGGCCGAGGCAGGTGGATCACTTGAGGTCAGGAGTTCAAGACAAGCCTGGCTAAAATGGGGAAACCCTGCCTCTACTAAAAATACAAAAATTAGTCAGGCATGGTGGTGGGTGCCTGTAATCCCAGCTACCTGGGAGGCTGAAGCAGGAGAAACACTTGAACCTGGGAGGCAGAGGTTGTAGTGAGCCGGGATTATACCACTGCACTCCAACCTGGGTGACAGAGTGAGACTCTGTCTCAAAAAAAAAAAGAAAAGAAAGAAAAGGAATAAGGATTGTAAAAGAAAGAAACAAAACAAAAATTATACATGTTATGATTGTATACAGAAGAAATTTTTAATCTATAGATAATTAGAATTAATCTATAATTTATCAAGTTTCCTAGACTTCAAAAAAATCAATATACAAAAATCAATGTATTTAAAAGTAACAAAGGGAAAATTATATTTTAAAAGGATGGCCTTCATAATGTAATTTTAAAATACCAAATTATTAGGAATAAATTTAGTAAAATTGAATAAGTCTCTAATGCAGAAAAATATATAGTATTATTGACAGAAACCAAAGAAGATCTCAGTAAATGGGGTGATATATGATTTTCATGGATTTGAAAACTCAATATTATAAAGATTGTCAGTTCTTCTCAAAGTGACAAACAGACTCAATGTAATTTCTAATAAAAACCCATCTAGCCAGGCACAGTGGCTCACATGAGTCTGTAATCCCAGCACTTTGGGAGGTGAAGGTGGGAGAATTGCTTGAGCCCAGGAGTTCGAGACCAGCCTGGGCAACGTGACAAAACCACATCTCTACAAAAAAATACAAACATAGACAGGCATGGTGGCACACACCTGTAGTCCCAACTACTCAGGAGGATGAAGTAGAAGGATCACCTGAGCCAAGAGTTCAAGGATGCAATGAACTATGATCACACCACTGCACTCCAGCCTGGGTGACAGAGTGAGATCCTGTCTCAAAACAAAACCAAAAAAAACCCATCTAGATTTTTTTGTGGACCTTGGTAAGATAATGTTTACATTTACATGGACATGTAAAAGGCCGAGAATAGCTAGGTCACTATAAAGGAAGAATGAATTTAAAGAAATTGCTCTGGCTGGGTGCAGTGCCTCACGCCTGTAATCCTAGCACTTTGGTAGGTCAAGGCAGGCAAATCATGAGATCAAGAGATTGAGACCATCCTGGCCAACATGGTGAAATCCCATCTCTACTAAAAATACAAAAATTAGCTGGGCATGGTGGCACATGCCTGTAGTCCCAGCTACTCGGGAGGCTGAGGCAGGAGAATCACTTGAACCTGGAAGGCAGAGGTTGCAGTTAAATGAGATTGCACCACCACACTCCAGTCTGGCGACAGAGTGAGAGTCTGTATAAAAAAAGAAAGAAATAAATTGCTCTACCAGGCCACGCACAGTGGCCCATCCAAGCACTTTGAAAGGCCAAGGCAGGCAGATCATCTGAGGTCCGGACTTTGAGACCAGTCTGGCCAACATGGTGAAACCTCATCTCTACTAAAAATACCAAAAATTAGCCAGGTGCAGTGGTGGGCACCTGCAATCCCAGCTACTCAGAAGGCTGAGACAGGAGAATTGCTTGAACCCAGGAGGTAGAGGTTGCCGTGAGCTGAGATTGCACAATTGCAATCCAGCCTGGGCAGCAAGAGTGAAACTCTGTCTCAAAAAAAAAAAAAAGAAAGAAAGAAAGAAAGAAAAGAAAAGAAATTGCTCTACCAAATTACTATAAAGCTGTTGTAATTAAGAGAGAATGACATTGATTTGGGGATGAGCAGTAAGCCTGATGGAAAAGAGATGAGATCACAGAAATAGACTCACACATATTTAGACACTTGATGTATGACAGAAATGCCACTATATAGCAGTGGCAAAAAGACATTCAATAAACTTTACTGGTACATCTGGGTACCCATATGTGAAAAGAATAAAATTGGACCCCTACCTCACACCATACCTCAAAGTCAACTCCAGTGTCATATGGCCCTAAATAGAAAAGACAAAATCACAAAGCTTTAAAGTACAATGTAGAAGAATATCTGCATAGTCTTTGATTTTAAAAGTTTCCTTAAACAAGGTATAAAAAGTAATATCACAAAGGAAAGATGGGCAAAATTAAGAATATCTGTTCATCAAAAGACAACATTGAGTGAGTGAAAGGCCAGCTTCAGAGTAGTAGAAGATAATTGCAACAGAGAAAACTGACAAAAGGCTTGTTGCTAGAATATATACAAAATTCACATCAATTAATGATAAAAGACAGGCAATCCAAAAGAAAAATGGGCAAAAGATAGGAACTTTGCAAAAATGAAATCCAAAAGTCAGTAACATGAAAATGTGAACAACTTCTTTAGTAATGCAGGAAAGGCAAAATAAAAGAATAATGAAGTACTACTACACACTTACCAAACTGACCAAAATTTAAAATTCTGACAATTCCAAGTTTTAGCAAAAACACTCATTCATGTAAATTTACACAACAACCACTTTAGAATATAGTTCAGCATTATCCAATTAAGCTGAAAATAACATACTCTATCCCCCAGCAGTTCTGCTGTTAGATAAATATCCTACAGAAAAGTGAGCTTACCTGCATCAGGAAACATGGACACAAATGTTCATAGAAGCATTGTTTATATTAGTCCTGTCATAGGTCAGGTTCTCAGGAAACATGCTGTGATAGAGTCTAGGGTACAAGATATTTATTAACGACCAACATTGATATGGTTTGGATATTTGTCTCCTTCTAATTTCATGTTGAATTGTGACCCTCAATGCTGAGGGTGGGCCTAGTGGGAGGTGTTGGGTCATGGGGCTGATCCTTCATGAATGGTGTGGTGCTCTCACTGCAGTAATGAATGGTAATGAGTTCACACAAAAGCCAGTTGTTTAAAGGAGGCTGTTACCTCCTCCTCTCTTGCTCTGTCTCTTGCCATGTGACACACCTGCTCCCACTTTGCCTTTCACCATGAGTGGAAGCTTCCTGAGGTCCTCCCATAAAGCAGATGCTGGCAGTATCATGTTTCATGCACAGCCTGCAGAGTGGTGATCCAAATAAGCCTACCTTTTTTTCTTTTTTTCCTTCTCCTCTCCCTCTACCTCTTATTCATCCAGTCTCAGGTATATCTTTATAGCAACACAAATAGACTAATACAAACATCTATGAAAGAAAGGGAGAAAAAGCAGAATTGGGCAGAAGTTGAAAACTGATTCAGGCCTAATAAAGCCTAAGCCAAGCTGGCAGGGAACTCTAGTGCAAATATTATGCATCTGAGTTGTCCTGTGTTGGATGAAAATGTCAGAGCCTCCATTCATTTGCTTCCCTTAGTTACTAGATGCAAAGTGCTCTGGGAAGGATATGACCTTGGGCAAGGCAGGTCTCTGCAGCTCAGGTGGACCCGAAAGAAGCTGTCAGCTGGAGGCTTCCGCTGATCACACCCCCTACAACTGGACAGCAGATCCTCCCTTGAAGAGGGATCTGGATGACACATCTCTGGCTACCACAGGGCCCAAACTGGAAACAACATAAATGTCTATCAAGTGAAGAAAGGTTAAACTCTGCTGTGTTCATATAATATAATCCCCTAGTGTCTCCTTGTGCCCCTGATCAGTCACTATACGTTGGTCTGCTTTTTTCTAGAATCATATATTAATGAAACTATATAGTACACACTAATTATTTTGAGGCTCAGCTATGTCGTCGTATGTAACAGTTCATTCCTTTTTATTGTTGAGCAGTATTCTATTATATGAATATATGGTAATTTGTTTTTCCACTAACTTGTTAACGCACATTTGGATCGTTCCCAGTTTGGGGCTGTTATAAATAAAGCTACTATGAACATTGCGTACAAATCTTTGTGTGGACATATGCTTTCATTTCTCTTTGGTAAGTACCTAGGAATGGAATGGCTGGGTCATATGATAGGTTTATATATTTTTTGTTTGTTTGTTTGTTTGTTTGTTTTTGAGACGGAGTTTCGCTCTTGTTACCCAGGCTGGAGTGCAATGGTGCGATCTCGGCTCACCGCAACCTCTGCCTCCTGGGTTCAGGCAATTCTCCTGCCTCAGCCTCCTGAGTAGCTGGGATTACAGGCACGCGCCACCATGCCCAGCTAATTTTTTGTATTTTTAGTAGAGACGGGGTTTCACCATGTTGACCAGGATGGTCTCGATCTCTTGACCTCGTGATCCACCCGCCTCGGCCTCCCAAAGTGCTGGGATTACAGGCTTGAGCCACCGCGCCCGGCCCGATAGGTATATATTTATCTTTTTAAGAAATGATCTAAGTGTTTTCCAAAGTGATTGTTCCATTTTGCATTCCCATCAGCAGTATATGAAAGAGTTCCTGCTTTACCCTTCCTGGACTCCGTCTTTGCCAATACTTGATTTGGTCAGTTATTTTATTTTATTTTATTTTATTTTATTTTATTTTATGTTTGTTTTTTGTTTTGAGACAGAGTCTTGCCCTGTCACCCAGGCTGGAGTGCAGTGGCATGATCTCGGCTCACTGCAACCTCTGCCTCCCAGGTTCAAGCAATTCTCCCACCTCAGTATCCCAAGTAACTGGGATTACAGGCACCCGCCACCACAACCCACTAATTTTTTGTATTTTTAGTAAAGACGAGGTTTCACCATATTGGCCAGGCTGGTCTCAAACTCCCAACCTCAGGTGATCCTCCCACCTCAGCCTTCCAAACTGACCAGGCCAGGCACCATGAGCCATGGTGCCTGGCCTGGTCAGTTATTATAAATTCCAGCCCTTCTAGCAGGCATGCAGTTTTAATTTATAGTTTCCTAATGACAAACTGTGTTGAGCATCTTTTCATGTATTTATTTGTTATCTAACTATATTTCATTGATGAGGTATATATTCAAGTCTTTTTCCCATTTTTTAAATTGGGTTGTTTATCTTTTTATTGAGTTTTAAGATATATGTTTTGCAAATATTTTTTTCCAGTCTGTGGCTTGCCTTTCATAATAGCTCTTAATTTTGATGATGCCCAGTTTATCAATTTTTATAGTTTGTGCTCTTATTGTAGCCTATTTAAGAAGTCTCTGCTGCTGTGTGTGGTGGCTCACGCCTATAATCCCAGCACTTTGGGAGGCCGAGGCAGGCAGATCACCTGAGATGGGGAGTTCGAGACCAGCCTGACCAACATGGAGAAACCCTTTCTCTACTAAAAATACAAAAATTAGCCTGGTGTGGTGGCATGCCTGCATAATCCCAGGTACTCAGGAGACTGAGGCAGAAGAATCGCTTGAACCTGGGAGGTGGAGACTGCAGTGAGCCGAGATCAGGCCACTGCACTCCAGCCTGGGCGACAGGGAGACCCCATCTTAAAAAAAAAAAAAAAAGGCACAGAAGCCAGCTTGAAGGGAATCTCATCTCACTGGCCAAATCTGACACACTTTTGAGCATCAATATGACAATAAATGTATCAATCTGGGGAACTTAAATAAATAAATATGGAAGATGGGAAGATTTCAAAAAAAAAAAAAAGAAGTCTCTGCCAAACCCAAGATCACTAAGGTTTTCTGCTGTTTTCTTCTAGAAGTTTGATAATTTTAGCTCATACATATAGGCCTATGACCCATATCAAGTTAGTGTTTTGTATCTGGCATGAGTAAGAGCTAAGGTTCATTATGTTGCATGTGGCTATACAATTGTTCCAGCACTGTTTGCTGGGGAAAGATTGTTCACTCTCCATTGAACTGCATGGGCAGCATTTGTTGAAAATCAATTGACCATGTATATGCGTGTCCTATCTTTACACCAACACTATATTTTTACACTTTTTAATTTGCGTGAATTCATTTAGTATGAGGTCTGAAGTAAAGACCTGGACTTATTTTGTCCCAATTAGTTAACCAATTGTCCCTGAAAAAAGTTTTTTTTTTTTTTTTTTTTGAGACGGAGTTTCACTCATGTTACCCAGGCTGGAGTGCAACCTCCGCCTCCCGGGTTCAGGCAATTCTCCTGCCTCAGCCTCCTGAGTAGTTGGGATTACAGGCACGCACCACCATGCCCAGCTAATTTTTTGTATTTTTAGTAGAGATGGGGTTTCACCATGTTGACCAGGATGGTCTCGATCTCTTGACCTCGTGATCCACCCGCCTCGGCCTCCCAAAGTGCTGGGATTATAGGCTTGAGCCACTGCACCCGGCCAAAAAAAATTTTTTTAAAAAATCATGCTTCTTATATCCCTACTGTTTTGAGACCCAAGTCTACTACATACAGATTCATTATGCCATATATGAGTTTATTTCTGGACAATTCTTTTTCACTGATATGTCTGTGGCTTAGTATCAGTTCTGTGAAGACAGGTCTTTTTTTTTTTGGTGGGAGCAGGGGTCAAAGTCGTGCTGTGTCGCCCAGGCTAGCATGCAGCAGCATAATCTTGGCTCACTGCAGCCTCTACCTCCAGGGTTCTAGTGATTCTCATGCCTCAGGCTCTTAAATAACTGGGATTACAGACATGTGCCACCATGCCTGGCTAATGTTTGCATTTTTAGAAGAGACGGGGTTTCGCCACATGGGCCAGGATATTCTTGAACTCCTCACCTCAGGTGATCTGCCCACCTCGGCCTTCCAAAGTGTTGGGATTACAGGCATGAGCCACTGAGCCTGGCCAGAGAGTTTTGATTAATATTCCTACCTGGGAATAAGGAGGGAGCCAGAGCCCCACGTGCTCTGAAAAGACTGCCCCTTCTCACACCTTCACAGCACCATCATCAGCAGGAGTGAAAAACCCTCCATCTGCCAAAAGCCCAGCCTTGGGCTCCTCGGGACCCCTCCCCTCAGGCCCTTTATCCCTGCTCACATCAGTGCCCACAGGAGGCCCAGAACATCGGGCAGCCCGCGTCCAGGAGTCGAAGCCCCACGAGATGCTGTATTTTCCTTTTCTGAACTCATCTCCCTACCCCGTATCCAGAAATCCTTTCTCAGTACTCTCTGAAACTCAGCAGTATGGCCCCATATTCTCAGCCTCATTTCTGAATGTCCCCTTCACTTTCTTGCTCTAATGGATACTGCCTCTCCTGTACAGATTCTGCTCTCTCTGCAGCCTCTTAAGAGGTGTCAGTTTTCCCTCTGTGGCCCTTGTAGCCTTAAGTCTAGGAGGGGGGAGGTGCCCATTTTGTTTCTCAGTGCCACTTCTAGACAGTTTGCCGTCCTCTTTAAAAACACGCACATTTGGCTGGGTGCAGTAGCTCATGCCTGTAATCCTAGCACTTTCGGAGGCCAAAGTGGGTGGATCACAAGGTCAAGAGATCGAGACTACCCTGGCCAACATAGTGAAATCCTGTTTCTACTAAAAATACAAATATTAGCTGGGCATAGTAGCATGAGCCTGTAATCCCAGCTACTCGGGAAGCTGAGGCAGGAGAATCGCTTGAACCTGGGAGGTGGAGGTTGCAGTGAGCTGAGATCGCGCCACTGCACTCCAGCTTGGGTGACAGAGTGAGACTCTGTCTCAAAAAAAGAAAGAAAGAAAGAAAGAAACACCTACATTTGAACATTATGCTGTCAGACAAGATCACTGTTACTCCTCCTTTTTGTAGTAATTTACAGAGCCCTGGGTCACTTCCCTCATTCCTGGGGATGGTTTCTTCTGGCTCCCAGTCACCCTCTCCCACCCTACTCCTGACGCAGTTTTTGATGTCAGCATTCCTATAGATGAACCCACCTCTCAGGCCCTTGACCTCCTCTCCACGATCTTGGCTTCCCTAGTACCTCAGCCTCTTGCTCCCATAGCCAGATTTTGAACTTGTCATTATCTGTCAATATAATCCCTTTATCATCTCAATTTCATGCATCTCACTCTCCAGTAAACACTGCCTTGCTCTCCAGCTCACTCCCCCCAAAACCCCAAGTCTAGCAATTCCTCCTGGAACCTGCTGCTCCAAGCAAATATTCATCATTCCTCATCCCCATAATGCCCCCTTCCCTTCTTTCCCAGCTTGGAGTTCATGATCTAATACTATATACTCTCCCCCTGGCCACAGTAGTCACCTGGCAAACTCACAACCCCAGTTAAATTCAGTCCTCTGCCCCCTCCTCCTGTGCACGTCCAGGCTGATCAGGACTAAAGAAAATCTCATAACTGGGCTGACCCATCTTGCTTTAAATTAATGACCACAACCCTCCCAGAGTGAGCCCCAACAGCTGCCCAGCAATCCTACTATATCTCCAAGCCTATTCACACCCCCTCTCCTAGACGACTGCTTCACACCTCCTCTTCCACCTCATTCTCAGCTGACAACCCCTTCCGATTTTGCTAAGAAAATAGAAGCACTCAGAAGAGAAGTTCCACGGGCCCCACCGCTCCTCCCCCGCCCACCCGCATCTGTGCCCTCCACTCTGCCTGCCATCCCACTGACACGGGCGAGCCGTCCATGCTCCTATTTCAGGGCAGCCCCTCTTCCTGCACCAGATGCCATCCCCTCGCGCCTACTCAAAGACCACGCCAACACCTAGCCCCCTTCTCACCCACAGCGTCACATTTCCCTCCCTCCAGGACCATTTTCGTCAGCACACAAAAAGACTGCAATTCTTCTCAAAGAAAGCACTCCTCTTGACCCTATTTCTTCTCTCCTCTTTACGGCATAACTCCTAGAAAGAATTCACTCTGTGCTGCCTCTAACTCCTCTCCTCCCTTCCTTCCTTTTTCTCCCCAGCTTCCATCAGGGCCCCCACCCCTACAGCAGAACTGCCTTTGCAAGGACTCCCTGTGTTAGATGCAGCGGGCAACTATCAGGCCTCACCTTCCTTGGGCCTCTCCTCCCCGGCATCAGGCTCATGTCTCTGCCTCCAGGTTTCCTCCCTACCTCTCTAGCTGCCTTTTCTCTGTCTCCTCACCCCCAAGGCTCAATCCTTGGACCTCCTCTTGTCTCTCATCTACACTTACTACCTTGATTATCTCTGCAGTGTTCTGGCTTTAAAGACCATTTAGTTGCTAGCAATTTCCATGTGTATATCCCTGGCCTGAACCTTTTTCTAAATTCCAACTTCTGTTGTTTCTAGCCAGTCTCTTGAAGCTGAGTCATGGCGGCCTGCTTCCAATCAGTTTCACCTGGTCAATTCCCCGCTGTCCATAACTGGCCCACTTTCAGGTAGACATTTGAATTCTGACCCCAAATCTAGAAGGTAAAACTTAAGACCTTTCCTCTGTACAGGCCTATGGAGTGAGGGCAGTGGCTTGGTGGAGACTGTGGGCTGGGGGGGTTCACTCTCCACTCTGGGCAGGCTGAGCCAGCTTGGTGTGGCCATCTCTGCACCTCACAAGTGTGTGAGTGCCTTCCCCTTGGCACCTGTGTAGTCTTCCTGCCCTGTGTCTTCTTCCTGCCTTCCGCCACAGGTGAAGTGGCACAGCAGCCTCCGCACCAAGCTGGGATTCTCTCTCTTCTGGACTTCATAGCCTTCTGAGACTGCGCTGGAGAGAAAGGCCAAGTGGAGAACTTTGTAAGGCCACTCTGGCTCCTCACCCACCTTTTCCAGGCTTACTTTTCTGAAGCCATAGCTGACCTAAGCAACCCACCTGGGCTTTTAAGGTGGGTTACATTCACCATGCTCAGGAACTACAAATGGGAGGCCAGGAGAGCTATGAACTGCAGTTGGTGGTGTCTGTGCTCCAAAAAGTCTTTTTTTTTTTTCTTTTTCTTTTTTGAGACAGAATCTCACTCTGGCACCAGGCTGAAGTGCAGTGGCACAATCTGGGCTCACTGCAACCTCCACCTCCTGGGTTCAAGCAATTCTCCTGCCTCAGCCTCCCGAGTAGCTGGGGCTACAGGCGCATGCCACCACACCCAGCTAATTTTTGTATTTTTTTTTTTTTTTTTTTTTTGAGACGGAGTTTCGCTCTTGTTACCCAGGCTGGAGTGCAATGGCGCGATCTCGGCTCACCGCAACCTCCGCCTCCTGGGTTCAGGCAATTCTCCTGCCTCAGCCTCCTGAGTAGCTGGGATTACAGGCACACGCCACCATGCCCAGCTAATTTTTTGTAGTTTTAGTAGAGACGGGGTTTCATCATGTTGACCAGGATGGTCTCGATCTCTTGACCTCGTGATCCACCCGCCTCGGCCTCCCAAAGTGCTGGGATTACAGGCTTGAGCCACCGTGCCCGGCCCTAATTTTTGTATTTTTAGTAGAGACGGGGTTTCACCATGTTGGCCAGGATGGTCTCGATCTCTTGACCTCATGATCCACCCACCTCAGCCTCCCAAAGTGCTGGGATTACAGGCTTGAACCATTGCGCCCAGCCTCCAAGAAGTCTTCTGAGTGGGCTTCTCAGCAGTGGATGGGAACGAACGTAGGGCAGTCTTCCCCTCCCCAGACCATTCAAAGCTGCAATTTTACAAACCAAGAATTAAAGCCTGGAATACTCAGTGTCCTGCGGTCTCCCAGAGTGGGAGGATCCTAAAGCAGGACGGGCTTCCCTTAGAAACCAGGAATATTGGCAGGAGGTACCCGGGTAAACAAGCAAGCTTGGGGCAATGTTAATCTGCTTTTTCATCTTCTTCAGTGTCTGGCTGACTCAAAATTGAATTATTAATCTAGTCCTGTGTGCCCGTGTCACTTTTCCAGACAACCAGTTTATTCATGACTCGCCCACTATCAATTTCAACATGCAATTTGCAATGAAATTTGACTGATCAGCAATACCATAATTAGTTGCAAATGTCTGTGCTTGTATTTGTTTGGTGTAGGGGCTTTTTCATTAAAGTGACGGAGGCCCATAAACACCATGACTTTGCTCTGGGACATAGGACTCGCAGCAGTTATGTCATGGCCAGGGACAGGACAGCTAGCAAAGAGATTGTGGGAACTTGAAGTTGCAGCACCAGGGGTTGTGTTGTTGTCTTTACAGTCCTGTGTTCACCAAGAGTCATCTGGGTTGGGCAAATGGTGACACGTGTAATCCATGAGGAAGAAGAGAACTGGAGTTACCCTGTGCAGCCTTTCCCTTAAATCTCCCCAGATCCTGTTGGCACACTTCCAGTAACAGGAGGCTTCCCACCTGGCGAGGCAGCTCCCCTTGTGAGAAAGTTCTTCCTCAGCCAGGTGCCGTGGCTCATGCCTGTAATCTCAGCACTTTGGGAGGCTAAGGCAGGCGGATCACAAGGTCAGGAGTTCAAGACCAGCCTGGCCAACACGGTGAAACCCTGTCTCTACTAAAGATACAAAAGGTAGCCAGGCATGGTGGCATGTGCCTGTAATCCCAGCTACTCAGGAGGCTGAAGCTGGAGAATCACTTGAACCCAGGAGGTGGAGGTTTCAGTGAGCCAAGATTGTGACATTGCACTCCAGCCTGGGCAACAGGGTGAGACTCCATCTCAAAAAAAAAAGAAAAGAGAAAGTCCTTCCTTGCCTGGGCTCCCACTTGCCTGTTGTAGGTCTGTCCCACTTAGTCTAGGGTTCTGGTCTTAACTCAGAAATCATCACATTGCATGAGCCTGGGCCAGTCTCTAAACCTCAGTTTATCCATCTGAAAAAAGGAGATTATCTAGTTGTTCTACCTCAAGGATTTCTAACTGCAAGTAACAGAAAATGGCTCATAAGTAGACTGACTAATTGACTTAAGCAGAAAAATAATAAAGATATTGGGCAGCTCAGAAAATCTCTGGACAGAGCAGAAAAGCAGAACCAGGGACTACACAGCAATGAGCAAGGCCGATCACATTGCAGAACTGGTTTAGTCAGGGCCTTGCTGCCATCACAGTCATCACCGACACCATGCTCCAGACTGCAGGCTAGGCTGCAGGCACTCTGTCTGTGCCTCAGGTGCCACCACTCCTACCACCCTGAGGACGCCAGCCTGCCACACCCACATTAACCATCAAGGAGAATTCTCCGTGTTCTCTGCTTCCTGGGATCACTAGCTTCCAGGTTAGTCTGGAGCCTGTATGGTTGATTGTGAGAGCCTAGGTCTTGTGCCGTTACCCAGCCACTGGGAGGCTGGCAAAGGAGTACACATGGTACTTTTAGCCTCTACAGAGGGAAATGGGCTCTGTCTCAGAGATTACCATTGGGTAATTTCCCAACACAGGAAGAGGGCTCAGATCCTGGGTAGCCAAAAGAAAGAACAAAGAATCAAGTAAGATATAAGCGTTAAAGAGGTTTAAAAATATATTAAGCTTGGGGGCTGGGTGCCATGGCTCACACCTGTAGTTGCAGCACTTTGGGAGGCCAAGACAGGAGGATCACTTGAGGCAAGGAATTGGAAGCTGCAGTGAGCTATGATCATGCCACTGCACTCCAGCCTGGGCAACAGAGCAAGATCCTGTCTCTAAAAAAAAAAAAAAAACAAGAGAAAGAAAGGAAGAAAAGAGAGAGTCAAGCTCTACAAACCTGCCAAAGATTATTATTATTTTTTTTTTTTTGAGATGGAGTTTTGCTCTTGTTGCCCAGGATGGAGTCCAATGGCACCATCTTGGCTCACCGCAACCTCCGCCTCCTGGTTTCAAGCAATTCTCCTACCTCAGCCTCCTGAGTAGCTGAAATTACAGGCATGTGCCACCATGCCTGGCTAATTTTGTATTTTTAGTAGAGATGGGGCTTCTCCATGTTGGTCAGGCTGGTCTCAGACTCATGACCTCAGGTGATCTGCCCACCTTGGCCTTCCAAAGTGCTGGGATTACAGGCGTGAGCCACTGCATCTGGCCAAAGATTATTCTTATTCATTCCTAAGTATTTCTGCAGATATGGAGAGGACAAAGATGTTGTCCTTGCCCTCCAAGAAAACAGAGTACATTCAGGGAGTAAGAAGACATGGGTCAGATGACCCCTGTTTCAGGCAGAGAGTGATGACCTTTGTGGATTCAGAGTGCCCAGATTACTTGGTGATTATGAAACGCCAGGTCTCAGAGGGGTGGGCAGTATCTGGAGGCTTCTGGGACAGCCCAACATTTTCTTGGAGTTGGGTGGTATGTCAAATGCTCTCTGTGTCCTGTGTGTCAGTACACTCATGTCTTATATAGACCCAGGCCAGAAGAATCCTGTCCATACATGACTGTTCCCTGTTGATAGCTATTGTCATTTCCCTGCTTAGTACCCACTTCCCCTCTTCTGGTAATAACGCCCTAATTTCACCTGGGGATGTACTCTTGTCATTTTCAGTTCATGTACTTCAGGTGGAATTAATTCCCTGGCGTGAGAGTCCCAGGTGAAGGTAGCCTGGCCAATCAGAGCTGTGTACTGCATTATGCACCATGCATAGTTGCACAGTGGTTGGTTTAGGGATGGGCATGGGACCCAAGCCAAGCCATGAGGAGGTCCAGTCAGAGCTCATATCAGATATTCGAGTGAACTGAAAAAGATGCTCTTCTTTTCCTGGACTGGGAAATGTGAGAGCATCAGCAGCTGCCAGCAGCTGTCATGCCACCAGAGTCTGAGAACAGGGCCAACTCTAAAGAAAGCAGAAGTGAAAAATGGCCTGGTCCAATGACATATTTGAACCCCTGATCAAACTGTACCTGAAGCCCCTGAATATTTCCAGTATATAAACAAAACCAACCAAGAAATAAATAGGTCTCTTTTGCTTAAAACAATTAGGATGAGTTTTTTGTTGTTGTTGTTGTTTTGTGTGTGTGTGTGTGTGTGTGTGTGTGTGTGTGTGTGTTTGAGACAGAGTCTTCCTCTGTCGCTTGGATGAGTTTTATATCACTTGCAGCTAAAAAAGTTCTAAATGGTTTTCACCCACACACCCTGTCAAAGCACCAGCCCAGAGCCAAGTCCTTGGGAATGTCCACAATGAAATCACCAGGGGGTCTTCTCGCTGGTCCAGTAGTTCTTCAGAGTCCCACAGTAAGGCAAGTCCCCCACCATCCTCCCACTATACAAATGAGAAGACACAGGGTCAACTGACCAATGGCCAGGGCTATTCAGCAGCAATCTAGAGACCAAGTCTCTGGATGAAGAAACTCTGGTACCATTCCCCAGCCTCACCAAAGCTCAGGAATAAGCCCACAGGAGGCAGTCTGGGGAGGTACAGCCTGGAAACAACCTGATCATATGGCGGGGGCAATGGTTGACAGGGATATCTGGCCAAGTACATTTATTGTCTATGTGGAGCTGAAGAAACTAACCTGGGTCTATTATGAAATATTTCTTGAGTAAGCATAGGGCCAGAAAAATAACAATAATTATTTCCTGGCATCATGGTAATACTCAAGCTGAGAGCTCCTGGCCGTTCTTGGCCCAGGACTCCTCAAAGACAGTCTCCAGGGAGACCAGTCCCTCACAACCATGATCCATCCTCAACAAGCCAGAGCTCAGCGGAGTTGGTGAGCAGGTTAAGAATAGAGCTCAGAGCGGGGTGTGGTGGCTCACACCTGTTATCCCAGCACTTTCGGAGGCCGAGGCGGGCAGATCACCTGAGGTCAGGAGTTCGAGATCAGCCTGGCCAACACGGTGAAATCCCATCTCTACTAAAAATACAAAAAAAAATTAGCTGGGCATGGTGGCGCGTGCCTGTAATCCCAGATCCTTGGGAGGCTGAGGCAGGAGAATCATTTGAGCCCAGGAGGCAGAGATTGCAGTGAGCAGAGATCGCACCGTTGCACTCCAGTCTGGGTGACAGAGAGAGACTCTGTCTCAAAAAAAAAAAAAGAAAAAGAATAGAGCTCATAAAAAGCTCCATGAGCAGCATTTCTGAGCCTCTTTTAGAGTTGGCAGTATTTGCAGCCTGAGAAATAGGTGGAGATGTCGCCTTTCACCACCAATATAAGTAGTTCTAGAAACATCACCTGAAGTTTCAGCCTGTGCTGTTAAAAAAAATTAGCCCCCTGGTAAAATCACCTGAAAACTGTTCAGCAGTAGCCTCTAAAGTTAAACATAGGCATACCGTATGGCCTAACAATTCCATTCTTAAATATATATTCTCAGCAGAAAGGCGTACATATGTGTCCCAAAAGGCATGCACAATTTGTAATAGTCAAAGCTGGGAACAACCCACATTCATTTCTATCAACAGTGGAATGAATAAATTGTGATATAGTCATAAAATATAGCTCTGAGACTGAGAAAAGTATTGGGATAAATCTCATTGAGCAACAGAAGCCAGACATAAAAATAGTACATACTATCTGATTCCATTGACATAAAGTTCACAAAAAGGCAAAATTAATCTATGGTGTTAGAGGCCACAATACTGATTATCTCGGGGGGCAGTGACTTGGAAAGGGCAGAAGGGGCTTTGATGTTCTGTTTCTGGTGACACAGATGATGGTTACTCAGGTGTGATCACAGGAGCTGTATATTTAACTAATGATCGGTGCACTTTTCTGTAAGTACAGTCCTTGCATTGCTCAGTGATGGGGATACATTCTGAGAAATGTATTGTTAGGTGATTTTATCGTTGTAGAAACATCATAGGGTATACTCACACAACCCTCAGTGGTACAGCCTACTATGCACCTAGGTTGTAAAGTATGGCCTATTGCTCCTAAACTACAAACTTGTGTAGCATGTTACTATACTGAATACTGTAGGCAATTGTAACACAATGGTAAGTATTTGTGTATCTGGCTCACGCCTGTAATCCCAGAACTTTGGGAGGCCGAGGCAGGCCGTTCACAAGGTCAGGAGATCAAGGCCATCCTGGATAAGATGATGAAACCCCATCTCTACTAAAAATACAAAAAAAAAAAAATTAACTGAGCATGATGGTGCACGCCTATAGTCCCAGCTACTTGGGAGGCTGAAGCAGGAGAATCGCTTGAACCCAGGAGACAGAGGTTGCAGTGAGCTGAGGTCGTACCACTGCACTCCAGCCTAGGCGACAGAGCAAGACTCCTCAAAAAAAAAAAAAAAAAAAAAAAAATATATATATATATATAAACATAGAAAAGGTACTGTAAAAATACAGTGGTAGGAAGTCAGGCATGGTAGCTCATGCCTGTAACCCCAGCACTCTGGGAGGCCAAGGCAGGTGGATCACCTGAGGTCAGGAGTTCAAAACCAACCTAGCCAACATGGTAAAGCCCGTCGCTACAAAAATACAAAAATTAGCTGGGCATGATGACAGGTGCCTGTAATCCCATCTACTCGGAAGGCTGAGGCAGGAGAATCGCTTGAACCCCGGAGGCAGAGGTTGCAGTGAGCCAAGATCACACCATTGCACTCCAGCCTGGAACAGAGTGAGACTTCATCATCTCAAACACACACACACACACACACACACACACACACACACACACACAAACACGTAAAAGATGCAGGGCACTCACTATGCAGGACTGCAGGTTGCTCTGGGTGAGTCATCAAGGGAGCAGTGAGTGAGTGTGAAGGCCTAGGACATTGCTGTACTCTACCATGGACTTTATAAATACGGTACACTTAAGCTACACTAAATTTATTTCAAATTTTTTTCTTAGACTGCGTGTGGTGGCTTACTATGTAATCCTTGCACTTTAGGAGGCTGAGGCAGGAGGACTGCTTGGGCCCATGAGTTTGAGATCAGTGTGGACAACATAGCAAAACCCTGTCTCTACAAAAAATACCAAAATTAGTCAGGCCTGATGGTGCATGCCTGTAGTCCCAGCTACCCAGGAGGCTGAGGTGGGAGGATTAAGCCTGGGAGGTTGAGGCTGCAGCGAGCTGTGATCACACCACTGCACTCCAGCCTGGGCAACAAAGTGAGACCCTATCTCAAAAACAAACAAACAAAAACCACACACTCAATAAAAAATAAAAATAAAATAAATTTTTCTTTCAGGCTGGCGGCAGTGATTCACATCTGTAAATCCCAGCACTTTGGGAGATCCAGGTGGGAGGATCAGTTGAGACCAGGAGTTCAAGACCAGCCTGGGAAACATAGCAAGACGCTGTCACTACAAAAAATTAAAAAAAAATAATAGCTCACTGTGCTCAGCAACTCGGGAGGCTGAGGTGGGAGTCTGAAGTGGGAAGACTGCTTGAGCCCAGGAGTTTGAGGGTGCAGTGAGCAACGACTGTGCCAGCATAGGCAGCAGGGACAGACCATGTCCCAAAAAACATATTTTTCTTTCTTCAGTAACAAATTAACTTTAGCTTACTGTAACCAACTGTTTCAACTTTTTTTTTCTTCTTCGACTTAATTGTAAGTTCAGGGGTATAGGTGCAGGATGTGCAGGTTTGCTACACAGGTAAATGCGTGCCATGGTGGTTTGCTGCACAGATCATCCTATCACCTAGGTATTAAGCCCAGCATCCACTAGCTATTCTTCCTGATGCTCTCCCTCCCTCCACCAGCCCCCGACAGGCCCCAGTGTGTGTTGTTCCCTGCTCCATATGCCCATGTGTTCTCATCATTCAGCTCCCACTTGTAAGTGAGAACATGCAGTGTTTGCTTTTCTGTTCCTGGATTCGTTTGCTGAGGATAATGGCTTCCAATATTATCCATGCCCCTGCAAAGGGCATGATCTTATTCCTTTTTATGGCTGCATAGTATTCCATGGTGTATACGTACCACATTTTCTTTATCTAGTCTACCGCTGATGGGCATTTAGAAAAATATGGAATGCTTCATGAATTTGTGTGTCATCCTTGCATAGGATCCATGCTAATTTTCTCTGTATTGCTTCAATTTTAGTATACGTGCTGCTGAAGTGAGGACTTTAATTTTTTGACTTTTGTAAAAACGCTTATCTTAAAACACACATTGTACAGCTGAACAAAAATATTTTCTTTTCCTTTTCCTTTTCTTTTTTTAGACAGCTCACTCTGTCGCCCAAAGTGTCACAATCTCGGCTTACTTCATACCTTACTGTAACCTTAACTTCCCAGGCTCAAGTGATCCCTTCACCTCAGCCTCTTGAGTACCTGAAACCACAGGCACATGCCACCACGCCTGGATAATTTTTGTATTTTTTGTAGAGACGGGTTTTACCACGTTGCCCATGCTGGTCTCAAACACATAGGCTCAAGCAATCTGCTGGATTACAGGTGTGAGTCACCATGCCCAGCAATTTTCTTTCTTTCTCTCTTATTCTATAAGCTTTTTTCTATTTAAAAATATATACATATGTTTTTTGAGACAGAGTTTTGCTCTTGTTGCCCAGGCTGGAATGCAATGGCGCCATCTCAGCTCACCACAACCTCCACCTCAAGCGATTCTCCTGTCTCAGCCTCCCGAGTAGCTGGGATTACATGCACTGCCACGCCAGGCTAAATTTGTATTTTTAGTAGAGACAGTTTTTCTTCATGTTGGTCAGGCTGGTCTCAAACTCCTGACCTCAGGTGATACACCCCCCTCAGCCTCCTAAAGTGCTGGGATTACAGGTGTGAGCCACTGCGCCTGGCTATTTTAAAATTTTTTTATGTGTGTGTGTGTGTGTATATACATATATATATATATTTCTTTTTTTTTTTAATAGAGATGGGGTTTCACCATGTTGGCCAGGCTGGTCTCGAACTTCTGACCTCAAGCAATCCACCTGCCTTGGCCTCCCAAAGTGCTGGGATTACAGGCGTGAGCCACCGTGCCGGCTAAATTTTTTTATATTTTACCTAAATTTTTTTTTTGTTAAAAACTGAAACACAGGCCGGGCGCGGTGGCTCAAGCCTGTAATCCCAGCACTTTGGGAGGCCGAGGCGGGTGGATCACGAGGTCAAGAGATCGAGACCATCCTGGTCAACATGGTGAAAC
>NW_016107391.1:7700120-7703909 GCF_001604975.1 Cebus imitator | reverse complement strand
ACTCAGGAAGCTGAGGCAGGAGAATTGCCTGAACCCAGGAGGCAGAGGTTGCAGTGAGCCGAGATCGCGCCACTGCACTCCAGCCTGGGTAACAAGAGCGAAACTCTGTACCAAAAAAAAAAAAAAAAAAAAACTGAAACACAAATACCTGTTCGCCTAGGCCTACACGAGGTCAGGATTTTCACTATCATCATCTTCTGCCTCCACATCTCATCTCACTGGACGGTCTTCAGGGGCAATAACACACATAGAGCCGTCATCTCCTATGATAACAAGGCCTTCTTCTGGAATCCCTCCTCCAGGACATGCCTGAGGCCGTTTTACAGTTAACTTTTTTAATAAGTAGGAGTACACTCTAAAATAATGATTAAAAATTATAGTACAGCAAATACATAAACCAGTAACATAGTCACTTATTATCAAGTATTATGTACTATACATGGTTGTATGTGCTATACTTTACAGGACTGGCAGTGTAGGTTTGTTTAGACCAGCATCACTACAACCATGTGAGTAATGTGTTGCTCTGTGACATTACAACAGCTATGATGTCACTAGACAATAGAAATTTTTCAATTTCATTATAATCTGGTCCGTTGTTGACTGCAATGTCATTATGCAGTACCTGACTGTATATTATATTTCAACACAAAGGTTTACTTAAAAAAATAAATAGCACCTGGGCACAGTGGCTCACGTGTGTAATCACAGCACTTTGGGAGGCCGAGGTGGGCGAATCACCTGAGGTCAGGAGTTCGAGACCAGCCTGGCCAACATGGTGAAACCCTGACTCTACTAAAAATAGGAAAAAATTAGCCAGGCACGGTGGCAGGCACCTGTAATCCCAGAAAGTCAGTAGGCTGAGGCAGGAGAATTGCTTGAACCCAGGAAGCGGAGGTTGCAGTGAGCCAAGATCGTGCCACTGCACTCCAGCCTGGGCCACAGAGTGAGACTCGGTCTAATAAAGTAAATAAATAAATAGCCCCTCTGACCCTACTGCATGAGAGACTTCCAGGGAGAGCCCAGAAACTGAGCACTTCTGTGGTGTCTTCTGCAGATCCTTAGTTATTAGGTTTTCCAAAGTCCTAAAACCTGATGTCAGCAACCAGAGCTGTGGGGACACAGGAAAAGAGGGAGGTGGCTTAGTATCACTGGGCACACAGGAAGCCTGCAAAGGGCTGGCCCTGGCCCTGCCTGAGCAGACCAGACAGACCACTGTCTATACTGAGCTGAGGTCGGCTCCCCACAAGCCTTCCAAGAACCTTGATCTGCTCAGATAAACCCCGTCCTAAGCCCTCTAGAATAAAAAGGGGAGAGCATCTTACTGTAGGTTAGGGCAGGGGTGGGTGGAGGGGCTGAATTGGGCCCATATTAGACTGGGCATTGAGTCCCAGCTTCACAGTCGCTCTACATTGTTTGAGCTCTCCCAGATTGTCAGCTCCCTGCTGGCCAAGCTCAGCAACACTCAGGGCATGGCTTCGCACTTGAGAAGTTTCCAGTGATGTTCACCTGAGCGGGGTGGGAAGGCAGGAGTTAATGGCCCCACCTGCACCATGTCTCAGGGAGGAGAGCTCCCCACCCAAATGTCTGGATGAAAGAAGAGGGATTCATTGGACCATTCAATGCCAGGAGGCCCTAAGAGGCTGCAGAGAGCTGAGATCACACCACAAACTCCTTGGGGAATAGAGTGAGACTCCGTCTCAAAAAAAAAAAAAAAAAAAAAAAAAAAAAGGAAAAACTATTCTTAGCTCATAGGCTGTTCAAAAATGGGTAGTGGGCCAGAGCTGGCCTTCAGGCCACAGTTGGCCAATTCCTTGTTCTAGAATGTGCCCTCCTGGGGCTCAGACTCCCCAGAGTCACTGAGGCTGTAAGTCCTGTCCCACCATATAGGTGTTATGAATGGCAAACTGTTCTGGTTTGCTCAGAAATGAGGGTTTCCTAGGATTTAGGTTTTTTGGTGCTAACACCAGGACAGTCCCAGGCAAACCAGAACAGGACAGTTGGTCATCCTAGGTAGTAATCTTTAACCCAGAGAGGCCAGGCTTCAGGAGCCAGCTGGCCAGAGTTCATGTGTGGCCCCCCCAAGGGAGTGCTCCAGGCACTGCCTTGTCCTTGTGGTTTGTGGCAGGGCCTTGTCCCATTTGGGCAGGCCCTCTGCAGGGAGATGCCCCCTCCTCCATGCAAGAAAACCTCTGTGGTCTGGGAGCTCTCAAAAGGCAGGAAGTTGAATCATCAACTCCGGTAACGTCTCTGTCGTCCTGTGGGTCTGCCCGGGGAGCTCAGGGCTCCAGACCCAGGGAGCTGGCTCTGTGCTTTGTTTGCTGCTTTCTCTGAAGAGGAAAGCTCCAGAATGAGGCTTCTAGAGAAATGAGAGCTGTTGAGTCAGATGGGGAGGAGAGCTGGATGTCAGGTTGACCAAGACTCTCACCCAGCTCTGGCCTGGTCTTGCTTTGTGGCCTTCAGTGACCCTTTGTATTTTGGCTTTGGCTTCTACTACAGAAATGCTGATTCTTGAAATCCTCTTAAATTAAGAGTATGAATGATGACCAAAGTGGGAACACCCCGGGTTCCGGACAACTCATTTTAGCTTCACTACCACAGATGCAGGTTGCTCAGACACACATCCCTGCCTCCTGCTTGCCTGGGAGAAGGACCTGACCAGCCTCCCCAGTTCTGGCCATGGGAGCTTTAGGAAGGTGACAAGTCTGGATTTAGGGAGATGGAGGAGAGGGGCAGAAAAGGAGGTTCAGCTTAAAGATGGTTACCCACAGATCACAATGATAAGCATACAACCTGTTGTCTATTAAGCACTCACGATGTGCCAGCCCTTGAATGATCTCATTTGATCCTCACAATGACTAAGGATTATCATCATTTCCATTGTATAAGAAAGGCAAATGAAGCCCAGAGAGGATAAGTACCTTGCCCAAGCTACATGTGTACCCAAGCTCACACAGCTACCATGTGGTACAGTTGGCATTAACTCTAACTATGTTAGACTGTGGCTTTGAGGATTGAGGGCTCAGGAAGCTCACAGGTAGCAGGGGAAGGATGGGAGGAATGAAGGGAACAGGTAAAAAGATGCCCACCTGGGCACTGTGTTGTAGACCAAATGAGCCCAGAGAAGTCTAGAGTAGGGTGGGGGAAGAAAGTGTTCTTTCTTCCTGGTGCTGCATAGGGACATCCAGAGAATGTTAAGAAGTCTGGGGTTTGCCAGGCTTGGAGACCATGTTCCAGAACCAAGGATCATGAGGACACAAACCCCAGACTGAACCCTGAACCCCTTGAGACCATTTGGAGAATCTGTCGAGGGCTTGAGGAGGAAATTGGATACATAGCAGGATTTTGCTACAGAGCAGAACTGAGCATTTACTCTCTGAGCAAAGACAGCCCTGCTCCAAGGATGCCCCTGGTGTCTTTGTACACTCCTCCCCAGCCCAGCATGGGTGTCATGTTCAAGGTTCAGACAGGGGACCACAAACCCCATGCTGCACCAAAGCATAGTGTACCTCTTCCCCTTTGAGGGAGGGGACAATGGGAGCTTGGCAGAGTTTGACAGCCCTTAGCAGAGGACCACACTTATAAAGGGCCAATAGGGTCACTGATGGGCTGTGCTCCTGGAGTGGGGTCAACCTCCAACTTGCTGTCCTCAGTAACACAGCTGGTAGACGTCTCTGAGGAAAGAGGTCGACCTAGCTGCCCAGGCAACTGACTGGACCCCTAACCTGGGCTCAGGTCAGGTCTAAAGACGCCTTCTCTCCTATTAGCATCAGATTTATTTATTTATTT
>NW_016107391.1:7691063-7699896 GCF_001604975.1 Cebus imitator | reverse complement strand
AGACGGGGTTTCACCATGTTGACCAGGATGGTCTCGATCTCTTGACCTCGTGATCCACCCGCCTCGGCCTCCCAAAGTGCTGGGATTACAGGCTTGAGCCACCGCGCCCGGCTGCATCAGATTTAAAGCCAGGCTTAGCCAAACCCTAGACATTCCTTACCCTCTCTGGGGAACTATGAAATTCTCCATAAAGTCCTTAATTTAAAAAGCATTTTGTGCCGGGCGTGGTCAATGGCTCATGCCTCTAATCAAAGCGGGTGAATCACCTGAGGTCAGGAGTTTGAGACCAGCCTGGCCAACATGGTGAAACCCCGTCTCTACTCGAGAGGCTGAGGCAGGAGAATCACTTGGCCCCTAGAGACGGAGGTTGCAGTGAGCTGCTATTGTGCCACTGCACTCCAGCCTGGGTGACAGAGCAAAACTTGGTTTCAAAAAAAAAAAAAAAAAGCCTCTTATCCTGTATGCTATGTGGGCCCTGACCAGAATTAGTGCTGTGGGCTCCAGGAGGTTTTGTTATCCAGAGGACCTGCTAGGGCCAGGCCTGCACTGATGTTTTCAGGTGGAGGAGGGGCCTGGAAGCTAGGGGAGGGCTGAGGCTAGGCCCTCACTGGGGCTGCACTGGGCAGCCAGGCCTAGGAGCCAAATCAAGCTCTCAGACATTTGGCTTCCATTATCTGAACTATTTGGGGTAGCCCCAAGCTAGGCTTGATTACTGCAAACCTGAAATAGTTCCTTATCAGACAGGGCTAGCTCACCCTCCCAGATGATCCTTGTTGGGACCTCAGGGTCTGGCACTGAGCACACTTCCTCATCCTATCCTCCAGTCCCTCTGGCAGGAAAGTAGGAGCACCTCAGCACTTCTGCCCAGAGCCTCTGCACAGACTCCAGGGACATCTGCGGGGCTGAGGACAAGTGGCAGCCCAGTGCCTCTGGCTGGGACTGACCCAGCCCTCTTCCCTGCCCCAGCTCCTCCCCATGGAAGAAAGAGCAGAACAGGACTGGCTAGTTGAGGACACCGGGGACTGGGCCTGCCTGAGAGTGACAGTTCTGGGCCTCTCCCTGCTCCCTGTGAGTGCCAGCCTGGGTGTGGGGCCCAGGAGGCTCCAGTGCTTCCCCAGTCCAAAGGTCACTAACAGCCCAGCAGCTGGGAGTGTGTGGAGGGGGCGGTTCTCCAGCCAAGGAGGTGCAGGACTAAAGTGAGTGTGGGGAGAGAGGAAGAGGCTGAGCTTCTGGGACCTAAGAGCCACCTCCTGGGCAGGGCGGGGCCATTGGGGCTGCCTTAGATTCCCCCACCTCTCCGCCTGCAGCCTCAGGACTAAGCTCTGCAGAGGAGACCCATCTCCTTCAGCCCCCTCCTGCCTTTAGAGTACAAGTCTCCTGAAGGACTTGAGTGAGATGTCAACAAGCAACAGGCTGTCAGGCTCTTGGCAGTAAGTCCTGGCCCTCCTTGGGGCATCTGTCCTTATCAGGGGTGGATGCTGTCAGACTTGCTAATGATGGAATTTCTGGCATGTGGCAGGTGGGTAAAGGAGACCCTTAGGCCAGGGAGCCATTTGCAAGAACCTCATATGGTCCCAGCTGTGGCTCATGCTCCACTGCAGCCACGGTCACTGGGAGGCCAAGCGGACTCCATGGGGCTCCAAATGGTGGGAGTGAGGTCCTGGGAGACACAGTGTGGCCCAGATCCCCCTGGCATGGGGACATTCACGCACAGGTGAGAAACTTGGGCAGGGAGGGTGAAGAGGAAGTTTGGAAATGGCTGAGAGGCTGGACTCATGGTCTCCTGGGCTTGAACTGAGTTCAAGTGATCACCCACTTCAGCCTCCCAAAGTGCTGGGATTACAGGTGTGAGCCATGGCGCCCGGTTGGACTCTTCGTCTCTTGTTCCCTGATCCTGGGCTTGGCATGGAGCAGGGAGGAGGCTGAAGGGAACGGGTAAAAAGATGCCCACTTAGGCACTGTGTTGTAGATTAAATGAGCCCTTGGACTGAAAGTCTCAGAAATCAGAGAAAGAGGCTGGGTCCGGTGGCTTGCACCTGTAATCCTAGCACTTTGGGAGGCTGAGGTGGGAGGATCGCTTACACCCAGGAGGTCGCGGCTGCAATGAGCCATGATCACACCAATGCACTCCAGCCTGAGTGACAGAAAGAGACCAAAGGACTGGCACTTCAAAGTCAGAAAGAGCTCCCTGACGAGATGGGCCTGGTAATAGCAAAAGAAAGCAGCTGAGACAGACAAGGGGACTGTGGAAGCAAGAGTCTGAAGGTGTGAGCATGAGGGCAGGTGTGCGGACCGGTGAATCACTGGGGAAATGTGTAGAAAGGCTGTGGTGATGAGGTGGCAAATGGTGGAGAGCTCTGCCCTGAGCTCCACGCCCTTCCAAGCCTTTGCCCATGTTTATGGTTGAATTCTGACTTCATGCCACGTACACAAAGATATACACTAAAATCCTAACCTCTTTTACCTGTAAAGGTGGCCGTATTTGGAAACAGGGTCTTTGCAGATTTAATAGTGTTAAAATAAGGTCATCAGAGTGGGCCCTACCATGATATGATTGCTGTCCTTATAAGACGAGGGAAAGTTGTTGCCAGGCACGTGGCTCACGCCTGTAATTCCAGCACTTTGGGAGGCTGAGGCATGTGGATCACCTGAGGTCGGAAGTTCTAGACTAGCCTGACCAACATGGAGAAACCTCGTCTCTACTAAAAACACAAAATTAGTGGTGGTGCATGCCTGTAATCCCAGCTACTTGGAAGGCTGAGGATGAGGAATCACTTGAACCCGGGAGGCAGAGTTTGTAGTGAGCTGAGATCGCACCATTGCACTCCAGACTGGGCAACAAGAGCAAAACTCCATCTCAAAAACAAACAAAAAAAGAAGGCCCCTTTAGCTGCCATCTTGCGCACCCGTATGTGTGTGCGTAATCTCAGCTGGTCCACCCGAGACCCCCCCAGCACCAACCCTAGTCCCCCGCGCGGCCCCTTATCAGCTCTGACAAGATGAAAGAAACAATCTTGAACCAGGAAAAACTCACGAAACTGCAGGTACAAGTGCACATTGGTGGGAAAGGAACTGCTTGCAGAAAGAAGGTGGTTCATAGAACAGCCGCAGCAGATGATAAAAAACTCCAGTTCTCCTTAAAGAAGTTAGGGGTAAACAATATCTCTGCTATTGGAGAGGTGAATATGTTTACAAACCAAGGAACAGTGATCCACTTTCACAACCCTAAAGTTCAGGAATCTCTGGCAGCAAACACTTTCACCATTACAGGTCATGCTGAGACAAAGCAGCAGACAGAAATGCTACCCAGCATCTGAAACCAGCTCGGGGCAGACAGTCCGACTAGTTTAAGGAGACTGGCTGAAGCTCTGCCCAAACAATCTGTAGATGGAAAAGCACCACTTGCTACTGGAGAGGAGGAGGAAGAGGAAGTTCCAGATCTTGTGGAGAATTTTGATAAGGCTTCCAAGAATGAGGCAAACTGAATTGAGTCAACTTTTGAAGATAAAACTTGAAGAAGTTACTGGGAGCTGCTATTTTATATTATGACTGCTTTTTAAGAAATTTTTGTTTATGGGTCTGATAAAATCTGGATCTCTAATATTTTTAACCCCAAGCCCCTTGGACACTGCAGCTCTTTTTAGTTTTTGGCTTATACACAATTCATTCTTTGCAGCTAATTCTTCATTCTTCCCCAAAGAAGCCTGGGAATCAAGTTTGAAACCAAGGTTAATAAAGTTCTTTGCCTAGTTAAAAAAAAAGAAGAAGAAGAAGAGAAAAAGTTGTTGAGATGACAGATGTCCCAATTATCCTGATTCGGTATTATAGATTGTATACATGTGTCCACATATCACCTGTACCCCTAAAATAAGTACAACCATTATGCAGCAATAAAACATTTTTATTTTTTAAAAAAGAGGACCAAGTACAGTGGCTCACACCTATAATTCCAGCACTTTGGGAGGCTGAGGCACGAGGATGGCTTAAGCCAGGAGTTCAAGACCAGCCTGGGCAACATAGTGAGACCCCGTCTCTACAAAAACATTTAAAAACATTAGCTGGGCATTGTGCCTGTGCCTGTAGTCCCAGCTCCTTGAGAGGCTGGGCAGCTTGAGCCCAGAAGGGCAAGGCTGCAGTGAGCCATGATGGTTCTAGCACACTCGAGACTGGACCACAGAGCAAGACCCTATAGGGAAGATGACCAGGTGAAAGTGAAGGCAGAGACCGGGGTTGTGCATCCAAAAGCCAAGGAATGCCAGGGACTACCAGAAGCTGGAAGAGGCAAGGCAGGATCCTCCCTTAAAGGCCTTGGAGGGAGCACGGCCTTAGCCACAGTTCTATTTGGGACTTCTATTCTCTGGAACAGTGGGAATAAGTGTCTGCTCTCTAAGCCCCCCTGCCTGTGGCACTTTGTTACAGCAGCCCCAGAAACTTGACCCAGCCAGGCTGCTCCTGCTGCCCAGCATGCCCTTCCTTCACCCCTCCAGCTGGTTTCTTACTGCCTTCAAGCCCCATCACCTGCTCGGGGCCCTCTTCTGTGTGACCTCAATTCTGGGCACTTTTCAGTAGACCTGTAAGGTTTGCTGGCCAGCCTGTCTCCCTGGCTAGACTACAGGCTCCTTCAGGGCAGGCCTGACCTGTGCTAGGGCAGCATGATGCCTGATGTGGGGTGAATAAAGGAATGCTGGAAGGGCGGTGGGCCCCCATGAGACTGGGATATGCCATCTACTCCTTCGCAGCCGGCTGAGGTCAGGCTAGGGACATGGCAGTGCTCAGAGAGGTCACAGCATCTTCCACACAGGCCATTCCCAGCTCCGCCACTCTCTAGCTCCCTCTTGGTGCCATGTGAATCTGAGGAACTTGGGGAAATTCCTAACCTTCCCTTTCAATTGAGCCATTGGCCCTTGGAGTTAACCACAACATAATTGCTCAGGTCCCTCCAACAAGGGGACTGTGTCTGTGGCTTGATGAGTCATGCACACTGCTCCATCCCACAACCTTGGGCAGGACTTGGGGCTGGGGACAGTGCCAGCCAGTACAGGCGAGGAGCTTGGACATCCCGTTACCCCACCTGAGTCCCCAGGAACAGAGTGTACCCAAGGCTTCAGGACAAAAATCTGGAAGCAAGGAGACGAACTGAGATCGGAGTGATGAAAGGAGCGGACAGAGAAAACAGCGAGTACAAAGGCCCTGAGGCAGGAACGAGCTTGGCATGATCGAGAACTGAAAAGAGCGAAGGGGAGGCTGCAGCACAGTGAAAGAGAGGTCAGTGATAGGACATGCGATTAGACTGGGCCCACTGGACAATCCAGGATAATCCCTTCCTCTCGAGGCCCTTAATTTAATCATAGCTGCAAAGTGCCTTCTGCCATGTCAGGGACCATATTCACAGGCTCTGGGAGTGCAGCATAGACGTCTTCAGGGATGGGCATCACTGTGCCTACCGCAGTATCGCTCTCACCCTCTTTTCTGTCTCTCTTGCTCTATTGCTACATTTCTATTTACCTATCTACCTATTTATTTGAAGCTGACCATGGATCTGTTGACCACGCTTTTTCTCTCTTCCTCCCCCTTTATCAAGTTTCAATACGTTATTTATCAATTTATCATTCCTCTGTGGCTTTGATCTTTTACTGTGATAACAGCATCACCCCTCAGCCATCTATCTAATAAACTAAACTTTAAACTCAGTCTATCATTTAGTTACCCTCTGTCCATGACGAATTATCAATTTAGCTCCACTTTGCACATGTGTTACATATATGGACATTTTTTCTCAATATCTATTGAGAGGATCAATAGATATAAGTTCAATAAATATGCACTGAGTGCTGGCCATGTGCCCATTGCTATGTCACGTGTGGGTGAAATAAGGGGCTTATGACACCTCCAGTACCCATCGAGGGTCCTTTTTTATCTGATCATCATCCCCATTAATGCTATGATCACCAATCCACGCGCATTGTCCAATTTTGTCATTCACATTGGAACATCTTTTTTTTTCTTGAGATGATGTCTTGCTCTGTCATGCAGGCTGGAGTGCAGTGGTGTGATTATTGCTCACTGCAGCGTCAACCTCCCAGGCTCAAGTGATCCTCCCACCTCAGCCTCCAGAGTACCTCAGACTATAAGTGAGTGCCACCATGCCCAGCTAATTTTTTTTTTTTTTTGAGACGGAGTCTTGCTCTCATTGCCCAGACTGAAGTGTAGTGACACAATCTCGGCTCACTGCAACCTCAGCCTCTCAGGTTCAAGCCATTCGCCTGCCTTAGCCTCCCGAGTAGCTGGGATTACAGACATGCACCACCACACTCAGCTACTTTTGTATTTTTAGTAGAGACAGGGTTTCTCCATGTTGGTCAGGCTGGTCTGGAACTCCCGATCTCAGGTGATCTGCCTGCTCTGTCCTCCTAAAGTGTTGGGATTACAGGCGTGAACCACCGCGCCTGGCCTAATTTTTGTATTTTTTAAGATATAGGGTCTCACTATGTTGCCCAGGTTGGTCTCAAACACCTAGACTCAAGCAATCCTCCTTCCTTGGCCTCCCAAAATGTTAGGATTACAGGCATGAGCCACTGGCCCTGGCCAGGGACCATTTTTATATAAACTTTCTAGTGAAATCCCAGCTGCTCTAGTCTGCCTTTTGCCTACTAGCCTCCTTGAGTATGCATAAATAATGCAGACTCATTTTAACTTGATGTTGATCTTACATAAAGTGTGGGTGGAAAGTATATCTGCTGGGCAAGCATCTTGTGCATCAAATAACAAATCCTAAAGCTAAATGGAAATTATTTTTAGGTTGTCTGGGCAAATAGCACAGAAGGTGGGGGACTCCGGAGATATGACCTCAGATGTGACACATGCAGACACATGACACACCACACAAACACACATGCATGTGGGTACGCACAAATGCACCTTCTCTCTTCCTTCTGCCCCCACACTGGCAGCTCCTTCCTGGCTTCCTCCGCCCCTCACTCACACAAAGGGCCAAAGCAAACACTTCAGCACTGAGTCATGTCCTACCTCATCGTGTTTCCAGCTTAGGAATCTCACCTCCCCACCTGGGCTGTGAGGTCTTCTGGGGCAAAGATGGTATCTGCTTCTCCTTAGGTATGCCCTGCTAACCTGGCCAGCCAGAGGACTGGACTCCTAGGAGCTGATTGCCCTTTCTTGAGCTCTGAGGGCAGTTGAGGATCAGGGAGGCAAGGGAGCTAGATGCTCAGTGGTAGATGCTCTCCAGGGCAGCCCCTACAGCCCAACACAGTCCCCTCTGTCCCCCAGGAGTCTGCCACTCCTGGCCAACCAGGATGGCAGGTAACGTAGGTTTCCTCTTTCTGTAGCACTCTCCTAGAGGAGCTGCAATAGGTAGATAATCTGCCTAGAGCTGGCCTAGCTGCCTAGAGCTCACCTAGTTTAACTCAACAAGAATTCTCGTTTCCAAGCATCTCCCTTACATGGGCATCCAGTGCCAATTTGTGTCCAAGCCTCTCCCCAGTGCCAGGGATGGAGATCCAGCACATTTGGAGGCAACTCACTGTGTGCCAGAGCCACAGGTCCCAGACTATCCAGCAGTCACAGTGCCCAGGGCCACCCCAGCCTCACAAGTCACTGTGTCCAAGGCCCTGAGGGAGGAACAGCTTGCTCACTAGTGCCTGAAGAAGGCTCCCTCCCAATGCAGCCACCTTATACCCTGGAGACACTCTGAGCAGTGGGAGGCTGATCAAGGCCAGGACACCATTAATGAAACCTTGACTGGGGTGAGGCGTCTCAGGGCCAGGTGGCCTTGCTGCTTCTTGCCCCACATTGAGCCTTGATCTGTCCACATATACTGGTTAGAATCCAGAGTCTGCCCCTCCCATGCTGTGGTATGCTCAGGGCAGGGACCTCATGTAACACATCTTTGTAGCCTGAAGCCAGCCCAGCACTTGGCCAAAAGCTACTGTGCGTGGAGCACAGATCTGCCCCTGAGCACCGCCTGCAGCTTCCCTGCAGGCCTAGAGCCCAAGGTCTGGTCTCAGGCAGCGTCCACTTCCCTTGAGGCCAGCCCAGAGCCCCGACTCAGTGAGTTCTCATGAACCGTTTACAGTCCACCAGGTAATGAATCGTGCCCCCTCTGCTGTCTCAGGAGCCAGGCCGGGCCAGGTATTCTCAGATTGAATTCGTTGGGAAGAAAGGGCACTCCACCTGCTGGAGGAGGGAGCACCTCGTGGAGGCCACGCTGCTCAGAAACTTTCTTACCACACAGCTTCCCAGCCCCAGGCCGCCCACCCAGGTCTGAGCAGGCCAAAGGCCAAGCGAGGCTCTTCTGTGCCCCTGCTGGAATCCAATGTCCATGAGAAGGCTCTGGAATACATTTAGGATCTGAGACTGGTTCAGCTGAAACAGCCCAGAGAAACCTTAATCCTGGGGGCCAGAGAGGGCCAAACAGGCCCCAAGCCACACAGAGGGCACCTCTGAGGCTAGCGCAGAGGGCAGGTTTCTTGCCCCTTCCTGCCAGGAGGAGTGTGCCCTCCCCACACCAATGATGTTTCTGTCCCTGGGAGGATTCCAAGCACCTGCGGGCAACCAGCACGGCCCAAATGCAGAGGGCCTCTTGGGGCTTACCCAAAGACCACAGAGTCGACTCCTCCCTCCATCTCCACAGCTCCCGCCCTGCCCTTCACCCCTTCCCAGTCTTGCTCCCTACACACCCCAGTATAAGCAAAGTCATGAATTCAGCACATACCTTTCCAGATTTTTTTCCTCTACAAAAGTTCATATGCTTGTGTCTCTCTGTGTGTTCAGATAAAAATGTAGACTTTTGTTTTGTAGTGGGTTTTTTTTTTTTTTT
>NW_016107391.1:7645704-7690968 GCF_001604975.1 Cebus imitator | reverse complement strand
CTTTTCTTAAGGTTCATTTTACACCAAACATACAAAACTGCACGATGCCACTTCTTTGGCTGTCTTGTTCTTTTTACTTTTCTTATTTATTTTTTCTTTTCTTATTTATTTATTTATTGAGACAGGGTCTCACTGTATTGCCCAGGCCAGAATGTAATGTTGCAATCACCGCTCACTGCAGTCTTGGGCTCAAGTAGTTCTCCCACCTCAGCCTCCCAAGTAGCTAGGACTACAGGGACACACCAACAGGCCGACATAATTTTTTTCCTTTTTTTTTTTTTTTTTTTTTGAGAGTTTTGCTCTTGTTGCCCAGGCTGGAGTGCAATGGCACGATCTCAGCTTACTGCAACCTCCACCTCCCAGGTTCAAACAATTCTGCCTCAGCCTCCCAAGTAGCTGGGATTACAGGCATGTGCCACCACACCTGGCTAATTTTGTATTTTTAGTAGAGGTGGAGTTTTACCATGTTGGGCAGGCTAGTCTCTAACTCCTGACCTCAGGTAATCCGCCCACCTCAACCTCCCAAAGTGCTGGGATTACAGGCGTGAGCCACTGCACCCAGCCTAATTTTTGTATTTTTTTATAGAGCCAGGGTTTCACTACGTTGCCCAGGCTGGTCTCAAATTCCTGGGCTCAAGTGATCCATTGCCTCGGCCTCCCAAGTGCTGGGATTACACACGTGAGCCACCACGTCCAGCTGGCTGCTTTGTTATATTTGCAGTGTGTATTATTTAGTTAGTCCTTTAGCGAATGGACATTCAGGCTGTTTCTGGGTTTTCACTGAGGAGATTCCTGGACTTAGAGCTGCACGCTCTTCCTTGTTTTTGTTTTGTTTTGTTTTTGTTCATATGTTTGTTTTTTGAGATGGAGTTTTTCCTCTGTTGCTCAGGCTGGAGGGGAATGGCTAACTGCATTCTCCACCTCCTGGGTTCAAGTGATTCTCCTGCCTCAGCCTCTTGATTAGCTGAGATTACAGGCACCAGCCAGCATGCCCCAAAGTGCTGGCTAATTCTTGTATTTTTAGTAGAGATGAGGTTTCACCATGTTGGCTAGGCTGGTCTCAAACTCTTGACCTCAAGTGATCCACCCACCTCGACCTCCCAAAGTGCTGGGATTACAGGTGTGAACCACCGCACCCGGCCCTGCATGCTCTCATCTCCTCTTTCCAGTGTGGGGCAACCGCATGGTCTCACCTTCACTTCAAGCAGCTCTCAAATATAGATTCTGGAACACAGGGAGCCCCCAGGGATTAGCATCATGCTATACACCCACTGCATGCTATACACCAGGCAGACACCAAACATCTGATATCTTTGATTTCCCCAACATCCTCCCATTTCCACCTCTCCCCCACCCCCAACCGCATCTCATATGAATCACCGTTACTATGCAGGTCCACCTCCAGGCCTTTCTCAAGAAACTGTCTTGCCCATTTCAACCTCCAGGGTCCTCAGATGGCTTGCTGTACCTTGACCATCCTGCATATGCTTAAGGATCTGTCTTCCTAAATGGGCCTAAATCCAATGAAGGGAGATCTGTACCTGAAACTCACCGCCTCAGCATAGAGCCTTGATCATGTAAGTGTTTGTGAATGTATGCTACTTTTTTTTCTTTTATTTTTTATTAGAGATGGGGTATTACTCTGTCACCCAGGCTGGAGTGCAGTAGAGCAATTGTAGCTCACTGCAGCCTTGAACTCCTGGTCTCATGCAAGCCTCCTGCCTCAGCCTCCCAACCCATTGGAATTACAGGCATGAGCCACCATGCCCTGCCCCAATGTGTGCTATTTCTTATTTATTTTTATTTTTATTTTTTGAAACGGAGTCTCACTCTGTCACCCAGGCTGGAGTACAGTGGTGCAATCTTGGGTCACTGCAACCTCTGCCTCCCAGGTTCGAGCAATTCTTCTGTCTCTGCCTCCCGAGTGGCTGGGACTACAGGCACACGCCACCACACCGGGCTAATTTTTGTATTTTTAGTAGAGATGGGGCTCACCATATTGGCCAGGCTGGTCTCAAACTCCTGACCTCGTGATCCGCCCATATCAGCCTCCCAAAGTGCTGAGATTACAGGCGTGAGCTGCCATGCCCATCCAATGTATGCTATTTCTAACATAAGCCATGTTACTTCCAGGGTGACTGTGAATCGGTAAATACGTGGGGCCAGGTATGGTGGCTCATACCTGTAATCTCAGTACCTTGGGAGGCTGAGGTAGGAAGATCACTTGAGACCAGGAGGTCAGGACCAGACTGAAGAACATAGTGAGACCCCATCTCTGTAAAAAATAAAAGATTAGTTGGACATGGTGGCTCATGCCTGCCGTCCCAGCTACTCAGGTGGCTGAGGTAAGAGGATCACGTGAGCCCAAGGTAAGTTTGAGACCACAGTGAGCTATGATGGATTGTGCCACTGCATTCCAGCTTAGATAACAGAGTGAGACCCTGTGTCTAAAAAATAAATAAATAATAAAAATAAATCAGTAAATACAAGGAAAGGGTCTTTGTAAGACTATCAGGTGTGGGGAGATTTGCTTTGATTGGTCAGAAACCCTGGCAAAGGTGAAATAAAGGGTTTTGCTTACATTGCTCAACCTGGAGCCAGCACCTTTGGTTCTTGGTGGTCCTTGGATTGGGCCAGGCCCCTCAGCTCAGAATGCGGCTTCTCACACTTTGACTCTGGTTGGGCTGGCCCTTGGCTTGGCTGGAGTCAGTGGCTGCTGCCAGTTTCTGGGGAAGCATTTGGAGGCCCCAGGGATCTTCATTTCCTTTTGCCATCTGTGGCCACTGGGCTGGATCTGAGAGTCTAAGAGGGACAGGTGGCCTGGCTGGCACATTATCCAGACATCTCCTGGGACTGGGCAGTACCGTCTCCAAAATGGCTGGCTAAGGCTCCAGAGGGCTGCCTCTCCCAGGCATGCATTTGTAGGATACCCCAGTAAGAGCCAAGTCTGGATCTTTCCAGGGCAGTGTCTTCAGCCATGGACACAGACCTGGGTAGCTTTTCCCTCTGTTCCAAACCCAAGCTGTAGTTTCTGCCTGGAGCCCAGGAGGCAGAAGCTGCTAGTTTTGTCCTCTCCTGAAGGCCAAATAATATGTTTTGCACAGAGCTTGGCGCATAGTAGGCATTCAGGAAATATATACTGAATGACCAACAGAATGAATGCTCTTCGTCCATTAGAGGAGGCCACCTTGTGCCACTGGATATATGTGGCAGGGTAAAGACGGGATGACAGAAACACAAGAAACAGAAGGAAGTATGAGCAAACCTTACTTGGATCTGTGCAATCAGCAAGGCTTCCCAGACTCCATTTTACCCCTTCAGGATTCCCAGGAATTCTCCAGGAACCCTAAGGTTACAAGGCAAGTGTTGTAACCCAATTTTTCTAATCTCCAAACCTACACTACTTCAAGTGTTATCTGTGGACCAGCAACATGAGCATCATCTTGAAGCTTGTTAAATATGCAGACTTGGCAGAGCGCGGTGGCTCATGTCCGTAATCCCAGCACTTTGGGAGGCTGAGGCAGGTGGATCACCTGAGGTCAGGAGTTCAAGACAAGCCTAGCCAACATGGAAAAACCCTGTCTCTATTAAAAATACAAAAAAAAATAACCGGGCATGGTAGTGGGTGCCTGTAATCCCAGCTACTCAGGAAGCTGAGGCAGGGGAATCACTTGAATAATAATAATGATACAGATTCTTGGCTGGGTGCAACGGCTCCCACCTGTAAACCAACATTTTGGGAGGCCCAGATGGGAGGATCACTTCAGGTCAGGATTTCAAGATCAGCCTAGGCAACACAGTGAGACCCCCTAAAACTTTCAAAAATTAGCCAGGCATGGTGGCATATGCCTGTTGTTTTAACTACTCTGGAGGCTGAGGCAGGAGGATCTCTTGAGCCTACGAGTTGGGTCGAGATTGCAGTGAGCTGTGATGGTACCATTGCGCTCCAGCCTGGGTGGCAGAGTGAGACCCTGTCTCAAAAAAAGAAAAAAAGAGGGGGGGGGCAGGCGCAGTGGTTCATGCCTATAAATCCTAGCACTTTGAGAGACTGAGGAGGGCTGATTGCCTGAGCTCAGGAGTTTGAGACCAGCCTGGGCAACACAGTGAAACCCTGTCTCTACTCAAATACAAAAAATTAGCCAGGTGTGGCAGCGTGCTCCTGTAATCCCAGCTACTCGGGAGGCTGAGACAGGAGAATCGCTTGAACTCGGGAGGCAGAGGTTGCAGTGAGCCAAGATCACACCATTGCACTCCAGCCAGGGTGGCAGAGCAAAACTCTGTCTCAAAAAATAAAAAATAAATAAAATAAAATGCAGACTCTTAGCGCTCGCAGACTTAATGAATCAGAATTTGCATCTGAACAAGATCCCAGGTGATTTGTGTGCATAGTGTAGTTGGACGAGCACTGCCCTAAGCAGTGAGTGTGTGAATACAGGTCTAGAGCCCAAATGAGGACTTGGCACACCTGGCACAGAGGTGGGCTGCTGGGGAGTATGGCTAACTACATCTGAGGCTTCTGCCTACTGTGATGACTCAGACAAATTGTTGAGTCAGATATTTTCTCTCTGCAACCCTTGCATACCACCTTGAACATAGCAAGTGCCAGGCGTGGTGGCACGTGCCTGTAGTCCCAGCTACTCTGGAGGCTGAGGCAGGAGGACCACTTGAGCCCAGGAGCTCTGTGCTATAGTTCATTATGTGGATTGGGTGTCCGAACTAAGTTCAGCATCAATATGGTGACCTCCCAGGAGCAGGGGACCACCAGGTTGCCTAAGGAGGGGTGAACCAACCCAGCTCGAAACATAGTGGGCAATAAATATTCAGTGAATGAATGTTGAACCCACCTTACACTATTCTCTCAATTTAGGGTTTTTAGGGTATGCTGTAGTTCAGCATTTGGGCATAAACTGCAAGTTATTTAACAGGATTTTTAGTCTGGGCATCGTGGCTCACGCCTGTAATCCTAGCACTTTGGGAGACTGAGGTGGGCAGATTACAAGGTCAGGAGTTCAAGACTAGCCTGAACAACATGGTGAAATCCATCTCTATTAAAAATACAGAAATTAATCGGGCATCTGGTGCGCACCTGTAATCCCAGCTACTCGGGTGGCTGAGGCAGGAGAATCACTTGAACCCAGGAGGCAGAGGTTGCAATGAGCCAAGATCATGCCACAGTATCCCAGCCTGGGCCATAGAGTGAGATTCTGTCTCAAAAAAAAAAAAAAAAAAAAAATCTGCATTTTTAACATGCATCCCATGTACTCCATACACACTAAAGTTTGGAAATGATTGCATCCCTAGTTGACAGAGGATAATGAGGCACAGAGAGGTTAATTGACTTGTGCAAAGTAACAGAGTTAGAGAATGATGGAGACAGGACTCAAAGGATTGCCTGACTCTGGAATCCAGTTTTAAACATATTGTCTATTACACTAGAAAAACTGATGTCCAGACTTACTATGTGTATTTAGTCATGTATATTGCTTTGCGTGTATTTCACGTGCCAACAAAGTTTGCTAGACTGTGAACTCTAGGAAGGCAATTGATGTGTTTTATTTCCCTCAGCATTTGCAGTATCCATTACCATGCCTAGTACCTAGAAGATCCTCAAGAAAAGTTGTCTGAATTAAATTTCTACAGTTATATAGTTATCCATCTCTATATACATTCACAGATAAACATATACACAGGACATCTCATTCTCAGTTGGCATCTGAGAACAAGTTGTGACAACTAGAAACCTTCCCACTCTCTCCTGAACTATTTCTTTTTTTTTTCCCCATTTATTTATTTTATTGCATTTTAGGTTTTGGGGTACATGTGAAGAACATGCAAAATTGTTGCATAGGTACACACGTGGCAGTGTGATTTGCTGCCTTCCTCCCCATCACCTACATCTGGCATTTCTCCCCTTGCTATCTCTCCCCAGCTCCCCACCCCCCACCGTCCCTCCCGTATTTCCCCCCAACTGACCCCAGTGTGTAGCGCTCCCCTCCCTGTGTCCATGTGTTCTCATTGTTCAACACCTGCCTATGAGTGAGAACATGCGGTGTTTGATCTTCTGCTCTTCTGTCAGTTTGCTGAGAATGATGGTTTCCAGGTTCATCCATGTCCCTACAAAGGACCCAAACTCATCGTTTTTGATGGCTGCATAATATTCCATGGTGTATATGTGCCACATTTTCCCTATCCAGTCTATCGTCGATGGGCATTTGGGTTGGTTCTCCTGAACTATTTCAATCAAGCTTTTGCTAACATTACTCCATTGACATGGCTCTTGTCAAGGTCACCAGTAACCTCAATGTTGATGAACCCAATGATTAATTCTCAACCTCCAGCTTGTCTGACCCCTCCGCAGCTTTGGACATAGGGCTTTCCTCCCTCCTGAAGTTCTCTCTCACTTCCTTTGGCTTCTAGGATATTCCTTCTATCTCTTTGAATATATATTTTTTTAACATTAACAACACTTGTGCTGGTTTCTCTTCATCTTCCAGACCTCTTCACCTTGCAGTGCCCAAGGGTACTGTCCTTGAGCTCCTTCTCTTTACTTTTTTTTTTTTTTTTTTGAGACAGAATCTTGCTCTATCACCCAGGCTGGAGTGCAGTGGTGCGATTTCAGCTCACTGCAACCACCACCTCCCGAGTTCAAGTGATTGTCCTGTGTCAGCCTCCTGAGTAGGTGGGATTACAAGCACACACCACCATGTCCAATTAATTTTTGTATTTGTAGTAGAGACGGGGTTTCACCATGTTGGCCAGGATGGTCTCAATCTCTTCATCTCATGATCTGCCTGCCTCGGTCTCCCAAAGTGCTGGCATTACAGGTGTGAGCCACCGAGCCCGGCCAAGCGCCTTCTCTTCCTATATTCACTTAGTTGATAATCTCAAATTTAAATGCCATCCATCTGTTCTTAACCTGTTCGCTGACCACTCTCAAATATTATCTTTAGCCCAGACCTTGCCCCTGAGCTGAGGCTGTCATGTCTTGCTGCCTGTCAATGGCTGCACTTGGATGTCCAATAGGCATCTTAAGCTTCATATGCCCAACACTGAGCTCCTAATCCCCTAAAACCTACTCCTTCCAGCTTCTCCCATCTCAGTTAATGACAACCGCATCTCTCCATTAGTTCAAGTAAAACGCTTATCGTTGTCCTCGATTTGTTTCTTTTTCTTGCACTCCACCAGCAAATCCTGTCAGAGTTACCTTCAAAATACAGATGACCACTTTTCACCACTTCCATTGCTACCACTCTGGTCCAATCATCTCTCACCTGGTTTATTCAGGTGGTCTCCTAACTGGGCTTCCTGCTTCTGCTTTGCCTCTTTGTTCTCCACGCAACACCTGAGTGACCTGTAAAACCCAGAGTCAGATCATGTCAGTCGTCTGCTCAAAACCCTCCTTATCACTCCAGCAAAAGCCAAATTCCTAACAATGACCTACAAGGCCCTATGTAATCTCTTTCATTTACATATTAAACACATTCCTGCTTCAGAGGCATTGGACTTGCTGGTCTAGTTGGTTCTTAACCTTTTTTGTGCATGTGCCATGGACTGTTTTCGCAGTCTGTGACACCTGTGGACTCCTGAGTACAGTATCTTTAAATCCATAAAATAAGTTCCATAAATTATAAAGAAAACCAATTGTATTGAAATACAACTCTCAAAATATTTTAAAATATATAATATATGTGTTTCTTTATTAATTCATTAAATTACAAGAGATACAGAGGCAGGTGGATCATGAGGTCAGGAGATCGAGACCATCCTGGCCAACATGGTGAAACCCCATCTCTACTAAAAATACAAAAATTATCTGGGCACGGTGGCGCGTGCCTGTAATCCCAGCTACTCGGGAGGCTGAGGCAGGAGAATTGCTTGAACCAGGGAGTTGGAGGTTGCAGTGAACCGAGATGACGCCACTGTACTCCAGCCTGATGACAGAGTGACACTTCGTCTCAAAAAAAAAAAAAAAATACAACAGCTAGCATCATGATTTTGAAGTAGTGATGAGTAAAACAATATTTTTTCAATAAATTACTTGTGAAGTGTAATGATATTTTAAGATATTTGCAACAAATCTACTGATATGAAAATATCTGATTTCTACCAACAATAATATCACAGGTGCTGTTAATATCACTGATTTGTTATCTGTATCCATAATTGAAGAACATGCTACATTTTAATTAGTGAAAATAAAGGTGTAATTTTTTCCTCATGTAAGGTCAAGATCCTCTGAATTCTATCCACAGACCCATGGAGAGGAGAGTCTGCGGTCTCCAGGTTAAGAACAGCTGGCTTCCCTTCCCCCATGTACATACACACATACTCCTATACACAGTTCGCTCCTTTACCTCCTTTTCTCAAATACTGCCTTCTCGGTGAGCCCTTCCCCGACTATTTTATTTAAAACTGCACTCCCACATTGTGTATCACGCTTTCCTACTTAAGAGTTTCTCGACAGCACTTAATAACTTTCAAACATAATATATATTTATTTTTTGGAATTTAGAATAAAATCATGTCCAGTCTTAACCTGCTCACTCTAGCAGCTAACATTTTTACCCTTTTTTGTTTAGGTTCTGGGGTACATGTGAAGGATGTACATGTTTGTTACATAGGTAAACATGTGCCGTGGTGGTTTGTTGCACAGATCATCCCAACACCTAGGTATTAAGTCCAGCATCCACAGGCTATTCTTCCTGATGCTCTCCCTGCCCTGCCCCTCATTTATTGTTTATTTTTTACGTATTTATTTTTGTTTGTGTGTGCTGCGTCCCCAACACCAAGAATGGTGCCTGCCATCGGGGAGGCCTGTGGAAAAAAACGAATGATTACATTTCCAAGAACTCTGTTTCTTCTCATTTCTTTCCTGTAAAAAGTTAATTAATGATTATATCCAAAGTATGGATTGTGGAAAAAGGAAAAAAAAAGTTAATGAATGATTTGTGAGACTTTTAATAAAGATTAAGGAGTTACAATTAGCTTTATCGTTATCACTCTGTTAAAGCTTCCAAGGTTAACCTTAAACAGCAGCAGAGAGCTGTGGAAATCCAAGGATTTTCACAGGACTTCCAGTCCTAAGCAAGAGGTATTTTCAAGAGCTCATTAGAAGGCCTGGATCTCACCCCAAGTCAGTGAACCACCTCAGAGGCAAAGTGCCGCTTATAAACTTCTTTCTTGCCAAGACAGCAAGCAGAACCCCCATCCCCAATCAAAGCAATAACAGTAATACTTTTTATTTCTGGCAGTGTGGTAAAATAGAAACCACATTAGGTCTCAAGGTCAGCTAGATCTAGGAGTCAATTCTGCCAGCACTTACTAGCTGTGTGGCTGTGGTTAAGTTACTAAACCTTTCTGAACAGGTAAGAAGGGGTTTGGGGGAGAAGGAGATGGAATGGCTCCCAAAGTGACCAGTGCGGAGCAGGTGCACTTTAAATGGTCACCCCTCCCTCATCTGTCTCTAGAGATCATCTCTTTAGACTGTGCCACCGTAAACTGGTGCCCTCACTCCCACCCCTAGATATGTGGCTGAGACAGTCATCGGGACCTTGACCATCAAGCTTTGCAGAACGATTTTACCCTTCCTAAAGAAACCCTCTTAGGTAGCTGGCAAAGTGCTAATGGGCACTGTGCACCCTGAGCCAGGTGCTGCTTTACACATACCACATGTATATGTACATACATACATATATGTACATTGTGCACACACGGCCTCAGGAACCCTCCAACCATCCCATTCTACCCAAGAGGAAAGAGTCCAAAGGAGATGAATTCACTTGCCCACATCACACAGCTTCTGAACTGCAAAGCCAGGATTAGAACCTAAGTATTTAACCATTTTGTTACGCACTCCAAGTCTGCAACACCTGTTTTCAGACTCTGAGCTTGGCTAGGGAAAAATCCCACCAATTGACCACTGAGAGCCACAGTCAAGTCTAACTGGGAGGTTATACCCAGATCATCCTCTTGCCAGACAATTCTCCTCAGACTTTGTGAATGAAGGCCAAGGAAGAAGAAATGTTGCAGTGACTCTCTTTGAGCTCATATTTCTTTCTTGTTGCAAAAACTGCTTATTTCAGCATCCATCATCTCCCTCTTTGTTGGGTAGACAATCCGCCCTGCCGGAGGATTTGTGCTGTTATTATGAGTTTGTTTATTATTAGATTTATTTCTCCTATAAGCAAATGTGTTCACAACATTCCATCGGGGAATCTTCTTAATTGTCACATAAATGTCATCTTATGTAAATTGAATATTTGTCTTCCCATGGAAGGGGGTGGAGGGGAAAGGAAGAATAAACAACCTTCAGTCTTGGAGAGGGAAGGCTACTCCTGTGTCCATTCACAACTCACCCACGTGCCTTCAAAGCCAAAGGTGAGCTGAAAAATTATTGGATCATCTTTGAGGGGCAGTCGAGCATGAGGGGGAAGAAAAAGTTGGCCACTGTGCTTTGGGGATATTAGGCCAGGCTCCCCACAACCTGCTCCCGAGGACAGACCACCCCCTCCCAGGCATTCCGAAGAGATTGAAGCTTGAGCCCCCCATCCCTCCCCAACCAGGAGGCCAGTCCTTCCCCTTCCTCGAGAGAAGGTGAGCTCGGCGGGCGCAGCGGGTTGGGTGGGTGTGGCCCGCGGCTCCGGGAACAGACCCAAGGCCCCGCCACCACCGGGTAGCAGCCCGACAGCCCGCCCGCCTGGCGAGCGCAGGCTCTTCTTCCAGAAACTGCGAGGATCCGAGCGCACTGTTTGTGCACCACAAGGTCAAGTCGGGAAGTGGAGCCGGAGGAGGAGGGGCGAGGAGGCGAAGGGTGGGGAGAGGGGCGCCCTGCTTCCTCGCCATGTGCCAGCCTTTGGAAGTTACCCCTCGGTTTTTAACCCTTTCGGGGTAATGGGAAGGAAGAGCAAGGGGGAAGGGGTCGCCCCGGGGCAAAATCCTACTGGGCCAGGATGTGCAGCCAGCCACCTACCCACCCATCGCTGGCTTCTCCACCCCCCGGAAATGCGGGGCAGCGCTAGGCCCCAGGAGGCACCCGGGAGGGGGGAGGGGGCGACGAGCCCAATGGGGACCCTCTCTACGGACCGCCCCTCTTTTCTTGAGGTAGCCTACAATTTCAAGTTTCCCCCGCCCGGAATGTTAGTTTTACATTTGGAGTGGGTGCGGGGAGGAGGGCCGCGCCCCCTCCCCAAGACTCGCGTGCGCCCATCCCCTCCCCTCCCCTCCTGCCAGCACTTTCTGCTCACTTCTGGCGCTGCGAAACGCCACGCGATTTATTCGATTCGCATTTTAAAACCAGCGATTCAAAAGCAGGGCCTAGGGCGAGGGTCTTCCAGCGCTAGAGCCCCGGGGGGCGGGGTGCTCAGTGCAAACCTCGTTCCCTCCGCGAGTGTCGCCTCCAGGCTGTTATTTGCAAAGAAACGTCTTTTTGACGCAGGGAGAAATGGCAAATTTTAAGTACGTCATTAATATGGCGCCAAAAGATTTTTTTAAGTATAAGCTTGCTTTTTTTTTTTTTTTTTTTTTTTTGCGGGGGGCGCCGCCTGGGTCTGGGGCGCGTAGGGGGCGGGGTGTGAGCAGAAAGTGTGAGTGAAAGAGTGGAGGGGCGGGGTATGTGTGTGAGTGTGTGAAGTGTGAGCAGACCTGATGGGACTTGCATGGGCGCAGCCGCCGCTCGGGCCCGGCCCTGGGGACGGGGCGGGCTGGGGGCGCCCCAGAGTCCATGGGGAGTCCGGGCCCAGGGTGCGGGCAGGCTTGGTGGGGGCGCGGCGAGGCAGGGCACCCTCCCCCCACTGGGCCCGCAAGGCTACCTGGACTCCCCGCCGGAGCCAAACAACTGGGCGGGGGGGGGGCGGCGACGGGGGGTGTCGGGAGCGGAGATCAGAGTGAATAAGAAAAAAGTGGCTACTCCCCCTCCCTCGCTCCTCCTGCCCGCCCCCACCCCCCCCCCCCCCCCCCACCCTTTTTTTTTTTTTTTTTTTTTTTTTTTTTCTAAAGAGATCACAAGGAAGTCTTGGTTTAAAAAGAAACAGAAACATACACAGGGGGTTGGTGAATGGTGCCGACCGCGGCCATCGCAGTTGGAGGCTATTTTTTGGGGGGGTGAGTAGCGTCCATGGAGTTACTTTGCGCCCACTCCTAGTGGCACCCGCCCAGGTCTGGCGGGCTGACTGTCCCCGGCGGGGGGCGTGGGGCCGGGGACGCCACGGGCCCTGCCGCCTCCCTCGCCGCGACCCCGGATGGATGAGCGCCCCCCGCCCTCCCGCGCCGGCCCCAGGAGCTCCCGGCTTCGGGAGCATCCTTCCCGCGCCGGTCCCTGCAGCGGCGCGTAGCCGCGGGCAGCGCCCCTCAGGGGGGTACCGCGGAGCAAGGTAAGATCCAGCCCCCGGCGGATGGGCCCTGCGCATCTCCACGACATTATTTGGTGTTTTTGCAACAGATCTGCCAGCGCTCCTCGCTCCCTCGCTCTCTTGCTCGCTCGCTCCCTCTCTCTCCTGCTGGCTGCCTGTTCTAGGAAGCCAGCGCGGGGGGGGGGGATGCACAGCACAGGGGAGAGAGATTGCGCATGTTGGTCAGTCGTGTTTTAAAGAGTACAGTGCAGGGAGGCTGAGAGGGGCGCATGCAGCAACAACTTTTGGAAGGGTGAGCTTGGCGACCTTCTTTATTAATGACTGCGGCAAAGCGCCCCCGGGTCGGAGGGGGCGCGGGAGGGCGGGGGCGCGCCAGGGCTGCAACTTGCCCCGCGGGCTCCGGCCGGGCTTAGGGGCTGCAGCGGAAGATGAGTCCGGTGGGGAGGTTGAGTGGCCGGGGCGGGGGCTCTGAGAACCGGGAGCTATCTGCCCTCCTGCCTCCCCGAGTTTCATTTTGTTGATACGCAGCACGTCCGGGCGGCGAACCGGGCTGAGCCGGTGCACATGACCTCGCGCTGGGCTCACGTGCAGCCGGTCCGGTCCCAGACACCTTCCGGGGGCCACCGCCTCCGCCCTGTCGCCCCCTCTCCCGGCCCGGTGCACGCGGGCGCTGCACGCGGGGGCAGCATGCTCGGCTCCTGGGCTTGGAGGCTCTGCACAAATTAGACAGTTTTTTGGAGGGGCGGGGGCCACCCTTTCCAGGTGAGTATGGAGGGTGCGAAGCCTTGGCGCCAGGGGCGCGGACTGGGGTCGGGGACAGCCCCCACCTCCGGGGCCGCGCGGGAGTCCGGCGGGGGAGAGGCGCTGGGAGAGTGGAAATGTACCGGCGGCGGCCGGAGCGGCGGGTGCGCGCCCGCGGGGCGACGGCAGGGGGCGTGGCCCTTGTTTACCTTCTCCCAACTCTGCCGGTTCGCGTCCCGCTTCAGGGACGGATCCGCAGTCCCCTGCCCTCTGCCCCTGCGCCCTGGGTGTTACTAGGAAGATGCGGGCTTGTGGCGGACCCTGTTTGGGACGCACACACCTGACTCAAATGAGTGACATTGCAGCCCCCGCCCCCACCAAGCACTGCTGCAGTCCCTGTGCCGGATCCCCGGCCCCGCCCCGCCCCCGGCAGTGGCATCTTCCCGGCCTCACCTCCTTCCTCCCTCTCCCTCTCCCTTCCCACCCACTCGCCTGCGCCTGCGGAGCGGCGCCCGCCCGCCTCCTCCCCGCCTGGGTGCAGACTTGTGGCTCCCCATGGTTTCTTCCCGCCCATCCCTGGGTCCTGAAACACCCTCTCTTCTCGGCCAATGGATGAGAGGGGTCAACTTGGCGATTCTCTGCTGTTCTGCCGGAGGATGGGAATGCCTGCGAGACAGTCAGGAAGGCTTCACTCTAGCTTCCAGAGGCCCAGCCCTGTACCCTACTGCACACGGCTACCCACGCCCCTCCTCCGGCCCCGAGGCTCCGCTGCTTTTCCCGGCGTCTCTTAAACCCTTCCCCCGACCGGAGCGTCAAGCCCACCCACCTCCCAGCGCCGCCCCTGGTCCGCACAGCCTCTTGCCCTTCCTTCGCCTGGGCCGGAGTCCCCCGCAGCCTCCTCCTACTCCTCCTCCCGGCTCCCGCTGTCGGAATCACGCCGGCGCGCCTCCAGCCTGCGGTCCCGCGGACTGCCTCCAGGGGCGGGCTGGAGGCGCGCTCAACTCCCCTCCCAGTCCCCTCAGCCACTGCCGCTGGCCTGGGCACTTTTTAACCAGCTTGGCCGTTGGCCTCTTGCTGGAGGCTGGGGGAAGTGAAGGGTCACCAGGTGTCTTTGCCCTATGTCAAAGGCAGACTGCGGTCGGTGAGTCTGGTCTCTGCAGGTTTAAAAACCTCGCCACTGCTTCTAGCACCCCCGGCTCATTTTCTGCAGGATTTCGAGGCACAAAGTTTTATCCTGGGTCAGAGTTTGTAGGGGGTCATTGAGAGGTGTCATATTTCCATTCAGAGCGGTTCCAAAGCGGCTAGGAAGGGGCTGGGTGGGCCGTGCCTTGCCTTTGTCGGAAGGAGGACCCCTGAGATCTGATCCCAGACAGGCTGTCAGGACGCCCCTTTAGCATTTATGCTTGCAAACTGAGTCCTGCGCCTGGGAGGTGTAGGGCCGCATGGCCCCTCCTCTCGGAGTGGCTTTAACTCCCTGCCTTCACTGGTAAAATTCCCAGTAGGACATTTGGCAAAACGGCTGGGCAGGGAGCTGCCAACCGGGCCTGGCTTTGTTTCCTGGGTTCCCAGGGCTTCTCCCCTACCCTGACTTTCTCTCTCACCCCAGGGCCCCAGATGAACGCACCATCCGTCCTGTCCCATCTTCCCTGGACGGGTTGGGACTCGCAGAGCCATCTAGCAAGCAAAGGAGGAAAATAACAACAGAATAACTGTAAGGGGGAAGGAATGAGTAATAAAGCTGACCCAGGCAGGGAGGAGGGCTTTCATGTTTAAGAGATGCTATTTGCTTTTTAGGTCACAGGCTGCAAAAACAGGCTTTGATCCGAAGTGGGCGAATAATTTATTGAGAAAGTTTGCATGGTAGGAGAAAAAAGCGATGTTTGTTTGATCTGGAGCCCTTTAGGTTGTCCCAAGTGCTGTTGGCTGTTGTTTGGAGGAGAAAAGCGTTTGGTTCTGCAGCAAACGCCTCACAGAGGGAAGTCCTCGCCCCAGGCAGCAGGACTTGCAGTGAATGTTGGTTTTGAAACTGTTTGGCCAAGGGTCTCCCCAGCACTTTTGGAGATGAAGTGTTTAAGGATAGAGTTGTTTGGGCTCAGGATGCAGCAAATGTTTCCAGAATGTTTTCCCATCCAAAATGCTTTTCCTTTCCCTAAATTGCCTGGCTAAAGAGCCAGTAACAGTGGTCCAAGAAATCTCCACTTAGCTTTCATTGACTGGTGAGGTGGGACTGCCGGTCCCCAGGCCCTAGATGCACCACAGAGTCTTGAAGTTAGGCCTTGGACACTGACTCCCATGTCCTTGAGGTTGGGGGGCAGGGTATTCTGGCTGTAACCCTGTGTTCCTTTTAACAGGAAGGCAGTTGTCTTATGCTCATGACACAGGTAAGAGGCTTCTAGTCCAAATTCTTCATAGCGCATGCAGCAGGCTCTTTGGGACCTCTCAGTTCTCCCTTTAGGTTCTCTGATGGGGAGGCCAGGTCAGAGTTGGGGAGCAGGATACCTTTGGCTTGCCCTGTCCTCCAGATGGGACCTTTACCATGTGACTCAAAAGCTTACAATTGTAGGTCACAGCTCAGAGCTCCTGTCAGCTTATAGGAATCTGGAATACTCACACCCACACCCTGGAACTTGTAGGTCTGTACACTTTAGTCCACTGGGGATGGTGTATACCATCCAGGCTGTGCAATTACCAACTACATCAGTTCTTATGTTACGAGGAGCACTTTCTGCAGATAGCATTAATAACAGTACCTATCTCATGTACAGAATAAGTGATTGCATAAAAAAAGACTAAGCCCAAAGCCAGGCATGTGATAAGCACTTGATTAGTACTAGTCATCCTTACCCTACCTGGAGAGGGCTTCAATGTAGCTTTGACCTTTGATCTCTCACCCTTAGGCTAGGCCAGAGAGCCAGCTCCCTTCTCTGCAGAAGGGATCCGAAGGATGCTGCAGGTGCCAATGGGCAGCCGATGTGGGAGCCAGTGGACTGAGCTCTGCCCTCTCTGGGACAAAAGTAGGGTGAGAAGGTTCTGAAGAACAAAGTAGACAGAGCCTTTTCATTCTCCCAGCACCCCCTTGGTATGTCCCCAGAACTGGTCTGGAGGGTGGGTGTGGGCAGTGTCTTCAAAGGGAGCTGGGTCCCCTCTGGGACACTTGAAGTTGCAGACAGGTGGTGGCGGGTGTTGGAGCAGGGTTCGGGCTCCCCTAGGCTTGGAGAAGCAGGTCCGGGAAGCCAATTGGAGGATCCTAGGCAGCAGCCCTCTACTCTGTGTACAAAATCATTTTTGTAACTGCAATTACTGTCCCTGAGAAGGCATTAAAGTTAATGAGAGATAGGAAAGAGTGGGGCTGTGACCCCTGTTTAAAGCGGTTTAAGAGTGTGCAGCTCTTGTTTTCTGAATGTCTGGCCTTCCCAACACAAGGAGGCTCTGAGGAGAGGTTTTCCAGCCGAAATATCATTAAATTGTATTAGCATCTTATTACACACACGCCTTCGCGGTCTGCCTCAGACAGGGAGAGTTTTTGTTTCTCTTTGAGAGATTGTGTCTGGAATGGTAAATGGCCTGCTTGAAAGCCCTTTTTCCCCTCTTTTTAAGGAGGAGGGCGAAGTCCTGCTGCGTGGTGGCGGGCAGGCCAGGCCTGGTGGCCCCGGGAGAGGAGAGGCTGGAGGCCAGGTTGGGGTGTTTTAACTGCCCAGGGAGTGGCTGCAGTAGTAGGCCTGAAAGACCCACTGTTCCCAGGGTCAGCTGGAAGGGCGTTAATGGAGGCCCAGGGTGTTTATTTGAGTTTATTTGCAGAGAGGTCTTTAAAGGGGGCTGGCATTGGGCATTGGCGTTTTAAGTCCAGACCTGAGGCACCCACTAAGACCAATCACTAGTGTTGCCAAGAAAACATCTGCCACCAAATTGCTGCCCTATTACTGAGTTGACATTGATCATTAGCCAGGAGCCCAACCAAATAAAGCCTCCTGGAAAATGTGTGAGGTTAAGACGGAGAAGGCAGGCTGTGAAAACAAGGGCAAAATCTTCGGCTGGGGTGTTTGTTCCAGCAAGCCACAGGCAGGCCAGCTGGACTGTGTGGTCCCAACACTTCTCGGGCAGGGAGCAAGAGCACACTCAGCATTCCCTAGTATGTGCTGGGTGTCATGGGAGGGGTCACTGGGGTCCTGGCCGGAGTCTAGATGGAATGCTCCTTACTCTTTGTGGAACACATTCCAAGGAAAAGGACATGCAACAAGTAGCTCAACAAGCACAGCTGGGATGGGTATTCTGTGGACACTGGGGGGTGAATTTCTTCAGATAGGGCGATGAGCATAGACTGACATAGGCCACAGTTAAGCTTAAACCCGAAGATTGAAGAGTCAGACATGCATAGACTACATAGAGTAATATTATAGGCAGAGTGGAGTACAACCTGTGCACAGGTCTTGAAGGATGGAATCTGGAATCTTTGGCTTGTTCAAGGAAATGAAAGGAGCCCAGCATGGCTAGAAGGTGGTGAGGAAGGGGATAGTGGTCAATATGAACTTGTCCAGGTGGCAAGGGCCAGATTCTGTAGGGTCTTGTGGTCAGGAGCTTAAGATTTGTCCTTTGATCTATGAAGCCTTTGAAGATTTTCAGTAGAGGCATGATGTGATCTGATTTATGCCCTTTAAAATTTTTATTTTGGGCTGGGCGCAGTGGCTCACGCCTGTAATCCTAGCACTTCGGGAGGCTGAAGTGGGTGATCACCTGAGATCAGGAGTTCGAGACTAGCCTGACCAACATAGTGAAACCCGTCTCTACTAAAAATACAAAAATTAGCAGGGTGTGATGGCAGGTGCCTGTAATCCCAGCTAATCAGGAGGCTGAGGCAGGAGAACCACTTGAACCTGGAAGCAGGAGGTTACAGTGAGCCGAGATTGCACCATTGCACTCCAGCCTGGGCAATAAGAGTGAGACTCCGTCTCAAAAAAAAGAAATTTTGTCTTAATTTTTTTGTAGACATGGGGTCTTACTGTGTTGCCCAGTCTGGCCTTGAACTCCTGGGCCCAAGTGATCCTCCTGCTTTCGCCTTCCAAGTAGCTGGGACTATAAGCGCACATCACCATGCCCAGCTTCTGATCTATAACTTTTTTTTTTTGGAGACAAGAGTCCCACTCTGTTGCTCAGGATCTCGGTTCACTGCAACCTGTGTCTCCTGGGTTCAAGCAATTCTCTTGCCTCAGCCTCCTGAGTAGCCGGGATTATAGATGCCCGCCACTATGCCTGGCTAATTTTTGTATTTTTAGTAGAGATGGGGTTTCACCACATTGGCCAGGCTGGTCTCGAACTCCTGACCTCTCAAGTGATTGCCCACTTGGGTCTCCCAAAGTGCTGGGATTATAAGCATGAACCACTGTACTGGCCCTTTTTGTTTTTTGTTTTTGTTTGGAGACAGGGTCTCACTCTGTCATCTGGGCTGGAGTGCAATAGCATAATCACAGCTCACTGCAACCTTAACCTCCTGGGCTCGCACTTCAGCCCCTTCAGTAGCTGGGACCACAGGCACACGCCACCACTCCTGACTAACTTTTGTATTTTTTGTAGAGTCATGTTGCCCAGGTAATCTTGAACTTCTAGGCTCAAGTCATCTACCTGCTTTGGCCTCCCTAAGTGCTGGGATTAGAGGCATGAGCCACCACGCCTGGACTGATTTATGCTTTTTAAACATCACCCTGGAAGTTGGATGGAGCCTGGACATGGGTGGAGTGATAGTGGAAGCTGGGAGATGAACAAGGGGTTCAGGCAAAAGATGAGATTGGCTTGGACCAGTGGTGATAATAGGAAGAAATTGGGTGTGTTCTGGAGGCGGAGCCTAGTGGACTTGTTGGGGCCAAGGATACACAGAGAGGCTTCTGCTTCATTGAGGCGAGTCCATGACACCCACACTTTGAAGGAGAGCTTCCTACCTGTGTCCCTGTGCTGGGGGTTGCATGAGAGGTGCCAGTGGGCTGGTGCAAACGGCAGGAAAAGGAGACCCTTTCTTTCCTAGAGTCTCCTTTATAGGCAGGATTTCAGGAGCACTTTCTGTTCTCGAAAGCAAGTGCTTTGTGACACTGAAATCTTCCAGAGCAGACCTTGCTTTGGGGGAGATTGGGGAGCCCTGAGGAGAAGAAAAACCAGAGGCCAAGGTCACATCTAAGCACCTCCACCCTCATGTGTGTTTGCAGTCCTGGATTTCAGCTTTGGGAAAGGAGTCCTTCCTGAGTCTGCAAGGAGGGTGATTCATGGGGCAAAAAGCTGACACAGTGTGGCCCCAGGCCTCATCAACCACCGTGATGGTGGGGGCTCGCTGGAGCAAGGAGGGCTTTGGAAGACTTGGTTTAAAGGAAAGAAGCTGCACTCACAAAACAGCGGCTTCCCTCTCAAGCCTAGTTACCTGCTCCCTTAGTAATAGCCTCCCATGGGACAGCCCCGACGCAGAACAATCCCCAGGCACTGTGGGTGTTTCGTGGAGGACAAGGTTGGGTGGGGAATGGACTCGGTGCGGGGTGTAGGTTTGCATGCTGACAGTCACCTGTTGGTCACTGGGCAGTCGAGAGTCCTTTCTAGGGCACCTTCCTTCCTGCCTCTCTTTTAGGAGCCCCTGCTCTGGGACTCTCTGACCTGGTCCAAGTCTGCCATGGTATTACTAACTGGCACCCATATGGATCTCTAGCCACCGTGCTGAGGGCTTTACACTGTTCTTATTTATTCTCACCAGCTGATTCTGGCCCACAGATGTGTTTAGTTTGGCCCTTTCAAAGTGTTGTAAAAATTCTGACTCAGTTGCCAACATTTTAAATTCAGGACATTTACGTAAAAAGCCAGCTCCACTTTATGTCCTCTGAGAGGTATGTCTTTCCCAAGGTCCCTGGTCTATGAGGAGAGGAGCTAAGATTTGAACCCATCACCCTTGAATCCACAGCTCCTGCTTTTAATGCTCTGGGAGATGCTGGCTCCAAAGTGCCTTCTTTGCAGGAAATGAAAAGAAATGGAATTCACATACAGGATTGCAGGAGAAAATGGGTGGGTGCACTTTTAACACCTCTCCCCCTACTCCACCCACCCATGTCAGGACAAAGCTGGGTTGCACTGGGCTGGGCTCAGCTGAGGAAGATGTAGGCTAGAATCAGGAGTCAAGGTTCTGTCAGTCAGCCTTTGTCACACTCTTTTTTTCTTTTCTTTTTTTTTGAGACAGAGTCTCGTTCTGTCTGTCAGGCTGGAGTGCAGTGTTTCGATCTCAGCTCACTGCAACCTCCGCCTCTCGAGTTCAAGCAATTCTCCTGCCTCAGCTTCCTGAGTAGCTGGAATTACAGGCATGCACCACCACACCTGGCTAATTTTTGTATTTTTAGTAGAGACGGGGTTTCACCGTGTTGACCAGGATGGTCTCGATCTCTTGACCTCATGATCCACCCGCCTCGGCCTCCCAAAGTGCTGGGATTACAGGCTTGAGCCACCGCGCCCAGCAGGGGCTTTCTTTTTTTTTTAAGTTAGGGTCTCACTCTGTCTCCAGGGCTGGAGCGCAGTGACACAATCAGATCATGGCTCACTGCAGCCTTGACCTCCCTGACTCAAGCTATCCTCCCCTCTCAGTCTCCTTCATAGCTATGACCTCAGGCATGTGCCACCACAACTGGCTAATTTTTAAATTTTTTGTAGAGATGCATCCCACTGCATTGCCCAGGCTGGTCTTGATCACATGGGCTCCCAAAGCGCTGGGATTACAGGTGTGTCACACTCTTGACACACAGTCTCTGGAAGGCAGTGAGGGTGGCAGCCGTGGGTGGCTGGGCTGTTTGTACTCTGCTGCACAGAGGCAGAGAAGTCAGAAGGTCAAGAGCATGCTCTCCTGAATCAAATACAGTCACCAACATCTTGGACAAGTCACTTAACCTCTGAGCTTAAGATTCCTCTCTGAAAGGGAAGTAGCCATGATACATGCCGGTAACAAAGGGCTGTTCTAAGGACTCACTGAGATCTCTGTGGACCAGGGAACCCCCCTGCCACCCGCCATGAGTGCTTAGCAGTCTTAGCCATCCTTGTTCCTGCCTCTGTGCTCCTTGCACCACCAATGTCCCTCGGAACCTCAGCCTCTGGAGAGTACTTTACTGGCACCTTTGAAGCTGGATGGCAAGCAGCATCAGTGGGCCTTCCTGCCATGCTGATCTTGCTGCCGGTGGTCACTGGGGCAGAGAGAAGCTCCTGGCTGAGATCAAGTCCAGGGCAGGAGGGCCATCCTGGTCAGCTTAGAGATCTGGTTGTTCACATCCACTTTAGAGAGCAGATGCTCCCTGGTCTCAAAGGGCTGCAGTAATGTGGTGGCATCTCAAGGCTCAGCAGGAAATGGACTGGGCTGGGGGCAGCGGGAGTTAGTGCAGATGGGCTGGGCAGTGGGGCTTTCTCTCTACTGACACAGACTCCCTCCCTATCCTTTGCCGTGGGCAGTCAGTCGGGGAACATAGAGGAGGGGGCTCTGAACCCTGAGCCCCCGATGTGTTCCCACTTTAGGACTCAGTCACAGGCAAGCTGTAAGACCCAGAACAGGTTAACCCAGCACCTGCTGTGCTCCCCTCCAAGGGGATGAGAGCAGGCTCTGCCACCCAGGACTCCTGAGGATTAGAGGAAACAGTGGTGGAAAAACACTTCCAGCCGTCAGGAGCTGATGGAGGGCACAAAGGCAGCTCAGCATGTGCCTGGGGATCAGACCTCATGGAATCAGTTCCATCTCAGCCACTTACTAGCAGGACAAAGTGCTGGCCTCACCTGTAAATGGAGCTCACAGCTCACCTGGTTAGGAACAGGAGATGGTGTGGATAAAGGAAGCTTCTGAGCGAGCTCAGCATGAGGCCCCTATGTGAGAGTTGTCCTTAATACTGTGACGTTAGATGTTACAGTTGAGGTGGAGTTTATTTTGTACTTTTATCTGGGAAGTTCGGTGGGGAGTAGGAGACAGGGTAGCCCAGCCCAGGACCAGTCACCCTGGGCCTGATGTGTTTTTGGGACCCAGCCTGGATTGTTGCCCACCTCTCCCCTGCTTCTGTTCACTGCTGACCACCACTCGCAGGACAGGGCCCTCAGTGTTGTCTGTGCTGGCTTGTCCACAACTTCCGACAGCATAGTCCTCCTGGAAGAATCAGTCTTGTTTCCTGTCCTCTACCCTCCTCCCTCCCTAGAGGACACGTGGCTCAGGAGGCCTTTGCAGTGGTGGGCCTGAGTGTCCTTGAGTGGCAGCTGGGACTGGGCAGGTCGTGGTCACTATTCAGTTTGGGCTTGCTGATGCCCCCATGTCCTCTCCCTCTATGTCAGCTTTGGTCAGATCCCTGCTGAACCAAGGGTTTGGGGCTCAGAAGGTGGGAGACGCAGCCTTTAAGAATCCCAGGGCCTCTGGGTGGGTGGGAGAAGGTGGTGCTGGCAGAGAAGAAGGCTGGGGCAGGGTTTTATTCTGATCTTTCTGCAGTGGAGTAAGTGTGGGGAGGTAGGTTATGGGGTGACTTTCTGAGAGAGTGAGGATTCCCCAAGCCATCCGTGATTATAATGGGCTTGCCTTTTGTTGCAGATGGAAGAGAAGAGGCGAAAATACTCCATCAGCAGTGACAACTCTGACACCACTGACAGTAAGGCCTTACAATTTGGGCTCCTACAGGGAAAGCATTTGAATAGTGACCAGGCCCACAGGCCCAGGTGGGAGGAGGCTGCTCTGTGGTCTTAATTTCACCAAGAGGCATGTTAATGAAAGCATAAATCAAGTCAGGTTTTTCCACTCCTGCCCCTCCACTTCTGAGAAAGTCCCTGAACCTTCCATGGCCTCCAGGGCCTTGTTTCCCCAGCTGTCCTCCCCCTTCCCCTCTAGGTCTCAGCTCCGTTTGTTTTGCTTGGGTTGGAACAGATCAACTCCCCTCTGGGCTTCTGCATATATTAAGTCAAGGCCCTTATAGAAAGTCCGTATACAATACATACAAAACCAGCCACCTTTATCATAATTCCTGGATAAGTACCATTTCCTAACCAGTGGTAAGCTCCTTGCTAAGAGGTCTCCTCTTGCTTACTGCTATATCCCCAGCTATGGTCTGGCGTGTAGTAGGTGCTCAGTAAATGTTTGCTGAACAAGTCAATGAAGATGCCCAACCTTTATAGAATCCTGTTAGTAGACTCCCAGAGATAGACTTGCTTATGGATTGGCATGTCAGTTGGATGTGGTGGTTGTTGCGAGGGGTACATGGAGTACATTACCGGGCACCCGAAGTTTAGGGAGCCTCCCCTGAAATTTGGAGAAGAGAAGGTAGGTTTATGCAAAGCAAGGGCTCTGGTACTAGGTCATAAGGCAGCTCTTCACAGGCCTGCCTGTGCCTGTTGGGGTAAGGAGTTCCATCTGCTGGGGGCAGGAGGGTTATGCTGCCAGGAAGATCTCACCTAGCAATGATTGCCTTGCTGGAGGCCCAGGCTAAGGAAGAGGCTGCCCTGCCAAGGAAGCCGGGCTTGGAGCTGTGCAACTCTAGACCTGTTTGTTCACACTTACGAGCAAATGGGGGGAGATCGCCAAGGCCCGTCCTAGCTCCCACAGTTCCAGCCCCCCAAAAGCCTAAGGATAGCTACACTAGGATGGCCACGCAGGTCTCAGCCCCGTCCCTTCCTCCAGGTCTCATTTATTGTCCTTTGGGCTCTGTTTGCCCGGTTTGGCTCTGGTATCCAACTTGGCCAGCCCTTCCACCCTTCAGCCAGAGATCACAGCATCTGGCCTTTGGTGGCTACAACGTGCTGCCTGTGGCCTGGCTTAGTAGAACCAAAAACCTCATCCTCCATTTCTAACTTTATTGCAGGCAGAGGAACCCTTTGAGAGGGCCAGATACCTGCAAGGCTCCCCAGCAGCCCCCTCTACTGCGTCCACCCATGGCTGCTATTCCAATTCAGGCAAAGCCTTACTGTCTCCCTGTATCTTGCTGCTCCTTTGATTCATAGGGGTGAAGACCACAGCCCTGTGATCCAGCAAGGGCCTTGGACCCTCATCATTATAGTTAATGTTTATTAAGGAATCACTGTGTGGCTGGGACTGTGCTAAGACTTTATAGGCATGATACCACTTATTCCTCACAACAACGCTTTGAAGACAGTTACTCTTTTGCCCACATTTTACAGAAGAAAAAACCAAGGCTCAGAGAGATTGAGTCATTTGCCTCAGGTGACAAGCTAGTAAGTGGCTGGGTAGGGGTTCAGGCTGGTGGCCTGGATCTGCTTCAGAGCATCTCTCTTCCCATTGCCCTGCTCTGCCTGTGAGTACCCACTGGCCATGATCGTGGAGTATTGGGACAGTACCTAAGCTGGGGCAGGGTAGAGAGTGGGCATGAAAGGCTTATTCCAGCTCTCCCTGAGCAGAGGCCCATAGAGGGCCAGGGACTTATCTGGGGTCACACATTAAACTGGTACTGAGCCCCAGTAATGGCCTTTGATTTCCCCAGCCCTCCTGGTTGACAAGTAGAGGAGCCTTCATGTCCCCATTCATCAGTGGGGAGACTGAGGCCCAGAACAGGGACAGTCTGCTGGGTGCTCACAGAGGTGTCTCCCTCCTGAACACTCTAGCCGGAGCTTTGCTTACAGGCTTCCTATTTTTGGGTATGAGTGGTTGGTGCTCCTGGCCCTCCAGGACCCCTAATGGACTGCTCTCTCTCTCTCTCTCTTTCTCTCTCTCTGTCCTCTGCAGGTCACGCGACATCTACATCTGCATCAAGATGCTCCAAACTGCCCAGCAGCACCAAGTCGGGCTGGCCCCGACAGAACGAAAAGAAGCCCTCGGAGGTGGGTAGTGATGAGCTTTCCAGAGATCCGTGGGGAGTGAGAGTGAGCCGCCCTGCAGAGATGGGGGCAGAGCATTCCTGGCAGAGGATGAGGGCAGTGCAGAGGGAGGCCAGTGCAGAGGGAGGCCAGCGCGGCCGAATGGAACGAACGCGGGTGGGGGCCAATTTCCTTCAGCCTTGCAGGTTGTTATGAAGATGTTTCAATGATCTGAGCAAGAGGAGAAACCTTTCAGGGATCTCAAACGGGGTAATGACACAGCCTGATGTTTCAGTGAAAGGTCCCCCTGGCCACTGTGAGAGAAGGGACACCAGTTGCAGTCGTGCAGTCGTCCAGCCGGGAAACAGGTGGCTTCGAGCTGGGTGGTAGCAGTAGAGTGAGAAGTGGTAGGTTTGTGACACTTTGGAGGCTAAGCCAAGAGTGATAAGGATTTGCTGGTGCAGGGTAAGGGGTGGGGCCTCAGAGCCATCAAATTCGTCATGGGTTCCTTGTGCCCATTTCACAGGCATCTGCATTTGAAGCCTTCCTTACTTTGACCTAGGGTGTTTCTTACGGCAGGTAGAGGTTTACGGCCTCTGGAACTGAGAAGACCACTGGGAGTGGGTAGACTCCTGGACACCGGGGCCATCCTTCCTGGGGTCCCTGAAAACTCCCACCCTAGGGCCCAATTACTTCTTCTTTTAGGTCTTCGGTGTTAATGCCACAAGGCATTCGTTGCACTGACCGCAGAAGAAGCCTTTGGCACAGATGGGGCTGCAGGAGCATGGAGAGATGGAGGGTCTTAATCATGGCTCTTAAGTAGGACACTGTACTGCAGCCTACGGAGTAGCCAGGCATTGGGGCTGGTTGCTCCTTTTTAATCATTAAAACTAGCCCAGAATTTCTCAGTTCGGTTGTAGATAAGGAAAGTGAGGATCCCAAGGTCATTTAGCCAAGACCTTAAATCCTTGGGGCTCACAGTGCCAAGGGCAGAAAGCCCCAGAGTTCCATGGCAGGGCCCTCGGCACAGGTAGGGGAGGGTGTCCTTGCTTCCCGCTGGCCCCCCTCCTTTGTGCTTCCTCACCGCAGGTGCAATCCTGGTTCCACTGTCTTTAGCCAGCCATTGGAGGGAGGCTTCCGCTGAGCCTTGCATCTGAAAAAGGACTCCCGCCTTGCCTCCTCCAGGAGTTGTCTTCCCCTAGGACTCTCCCATGGGGAGGTGGAGCAGGATCCTTTGAGACCTGGTGCCCCATCCCCCAAGGCTGAGGTCCTTCCTTGGCCCCATGGTGGGTAGTGTATAGACAGTGTTTTCTCTGGGAATGCTGTTAAGGGAGGGGAATGTGGTGCGGGGAGGGTGGGGGAGGTAGAGGTGGGGGTAGGACAGGTTTGAGGCTCTTATTGCTCTCCTAGGGTAGCCCTGCTTGGTAGGGGGATGGGATGTGCTTAAATGTAGCCAAGGAAGCAAAAGGCAGGTGGGGCTTTGGGGAGCCGCTGGCTGTTGGTTGTTTCGGACGTTCCCCCACCCTCTGTCTTTTTTTTTTTTTTTTTTTTTTTTTTTCTTTTTTCTTTTGAGACAAGGTCTCCCTCTGCCACCTAGGCTGGAGTGCAGTGGTGCAGTCATGACTCTCTGCAGCCTCAAACTTTCAGGGTCAAGTGATCCTCCCATCTCAGCTTCCCAAGTAGCTAGAACTACAGATGCACACCACCATGCCTAGCTAATTTTTTCTTTTTGTCTTTTTTTTTTTTTAACTCTTTACTAAAAACAAGGTCTCAAACTCCTGAGTTCAGGTGATCCTCCCACCTTGGCCTCCCAAAGTGTTAGGATTACAGGCACGAGCCACCACGCTCAGCCTCACCCCAATCTTGAGAACTACAGGGACCCCGCACTTGCTGTGGTTGAAGTAGTAAAGTAGTAGCTACTTTTATGTGCCTTCTTGGTTCTGGGAGGCAGGAATTGTCCTGCCCATTTCAGATATGAGGAGGAACCTGCCTTTCAGGGAATCCCACCTGTCTCCTGTTTACCGTCGCTGTTCAAGTGGGATGGGGAAGTTTTGGGGAGCTCCTAGGACTGACTTATCCCCTTGAGTCCAGGCGGAGCTTAAGCCAGTCTCCCACCCCTTCTCTGCTTCTTCCAATCTTTAGTGGGAGGAGGGGCCCCTCCAGGTGCAAGGCTGCCATCTGCACCCAGGATCAGGCTGCCTGGGAGGAAACAGGTGTCAGCAGAGGCTGAGAAGAAAGAGCAATTTGCATGGGGCAGAAAATTCCCCTGCCTCTTGGGTTTTCCAGCCTAGAGCCTTTGTACCTTTCCACACCTAAAAATAGTCAAACCCATGGTACAAGTATCGATGCCCAACCCTGCTGCGGACTGGCTCCACATGACCTTGGGTCCAAGCCCAGGAGCCTCTGCAGGCTCTGAGGTCGGCCTGGGAGGCACTGCCCCACCTCAAGTCCTGGGCTCCAGGGGAGCCAGTGAAGTCCTCCCCGCCCAGAAGCCTTGAACTGTTGCCTGGCACAAGCTTTTCCCCCCACAGTAGGCTGGAGAGCAGCCTGAGAGGTTTTCCTGGTCCCCTAAGTGAGAAGGTTGAGCCATGGCTGGCATAAATTCCAAGTTGTCTTGGGGCAGAGAGGAAACCATCAATGAAACCTTCCAAATTATTTGGCTCATGAGAGGGTGGAGATGAAAGTGAGGATTTGGCGGCAGAGAATGTTTGCACTAAATCTCCTCACGGGCTGCTCTTTCTGTGAATGACTTCGGTGGGGACTTTATGGTCTGCTGAGCCTGGGCTTTGGATGCTCTGGTGAAAGGGGTTCTGGGAACCTCATCTGCTCAGTCCCCTGGAGTATGAAGCCTGTGGGGTGGCTGTCAGGCTGTTCACGTGGTTTGCTTAGTGTGGCAGGAGTCCCCAGCAGGATCACTTACAGAGTGATGTGTGTGCTGTGGAAACCCCCTCCTTAGTGGCTGCAGAGCTGTGGAAGCCCGTGGTTCACTTGTCTCCTCATCTGTAAATGTGGACAGTGATGGCGTGAGGGGCTTGAGGACCGGGAGTGTTGAGCATAGCTCTGGCAGTGAGCACAGTGAATCCAACAGCTATGAAAGGGCTGGGGTTGGGTTTGGATGAGATAGGCAGGGATGCCCTGTGATCACCTTTCAGGGGCTGCCGTTTTCCAGTGCACCCGAAGGGCGCAAGTCAAGGGGCACTCTACACCAAGTGAGGTGCCTCGGGGCTGAAGAAAGGGCTTGACCAGGAGTCAGGACCCTGGACAGGGCTAAGGCCTGGAGGCCCAGCTTCCCATCTGGCCCTTGCCCAGTGGCTGGCCCCTCCCTCAGCCAGAGTGAAAGGGGAGTAAGTGTGGGCCTCTGAACTGGGAGCTGAAGGCCTGGGGCCCTGGAATTCCTGGGAGGCTGCGGTAGGATTTTTAGTGGAAATGCACAAAGCCTGAAGTCTTCCCTGGGAGCTCCTTAAGGCAGTAGAAGGAAAAGGTGGAGCTGCCCCTGAGAATTCAGCCTGCTGCCTGTGGCAACGCCTGTCCTTTGGCCCTGAAGTCCTGAGCCTGGCCTAGGGAGCTGGTATTATTGTGTAAATTGTTATTTACACAATAAGTTTCTGACTTTGCCTGGCTCACCAAATGGTGTAGCCATTGTTCGTGCTTAACCCTTTGTGGGACACATCTCTGAGAATTTGATGGAAGTCACAGAGCAGAGATTATTGTTTTAATACCACCTCACCCCAGGTATTCTGACTTACGTGGTCTGGAGTAGCACGCTACATACCTGTACTTTTTACTTTTTTTTTTTTTTTGAAATGGAGTTTCACTCGGTTGCCCTGGCTGGAGTGCGATGGTGCGATCTCAGCTCACTGCAGCCTTCACCTCCTGGGTTAAAGAGGTCTCTTGCCTCAGCCTCCTGAGTAGCTGGGACTACAGGCGCTTGCCACCACGCCAGGCTAACTTTTGTATTTTTAGTAGAGATGGGGTTTCGCCATGTTGGCCAGGCTGGTGTCATACTCCTGACCTCACACGATCCACCTGCTTCGGGAAGTGCTGAGATTACAGGCATGAGTCACTGCACCTGGCCAGTACCTTTTTTTGAGACAGAGTCTCGCACTGTCACCCAGGCTGTAGTGCAGTGGCACAATCTTGGCTCACTGCAAACTTCAACTCCCAGGTTAAAGCGATTCTCCTGCTTCAGCCTCCTGAGTAGTTGGGATTACAGGTGCGCGCCACCACGCCTGGCTAATTTTTGTATTTTTAGTGGAGACAGGGTTTCACCACGTTGGTCACTCTGGTCTTGAACTCCTGACCTTGTGATCCGCCTGCCTCAGCTTCCCAAAGTGCTGGGATTACAGGTGTGAGCCAGTGCGCTCCCCAGTACCTGTACTTTTTAACAAGACCTGTTGGGAGCCAGGGTTAAGAACAACTGCCATAGATGAGCCAAGATGGCACCACTGCACTCTCGCCTGGGCAACAGAGCGAGACTCCGTCTCAAAAAAACAAAAACAAAACAGCTGCCAGAAAAGAATCAGGTGCCAGGTGCAGTGGCTCATGCCTATAATCCCAGCACTTTGGGAAGCCGAGGTGTGCAGATCATCCTAGGTCAGAAGTTCAAGACCAGCCTGGCCAACATGGTGAAACCCCGTCTCTACTAAAAAAGTACAAAAAATTATCTTGGTGTGGTGGTGCAGACCTGTAATTCCAGCTACTCTGGAGGCTGAGGCAGGAGTATCACTTGAGCCTGGGAGGCAGAGGCTGCAGTGAGCCAAGATTGTGCCACTGCACTCCAGCCTGGGTGGCAAAGTAAGACTCACAAAAATAAAAAAGTAGAACAAACAAAAAGAACAACTGCCATAGACTTTTCCCTTCCCTTTGCCTAAGACAGGAGTTCCTAGCTTGGTTGTTCCCTGGAAGCTTGTTTGGGTATTTTTGAGGGGGTGGGGAGTGGAAGCTGTGGCTAGGTTGAAGGAGAGAGAGGGAGGCTCTCCAGCCTGGTTCAAAGAGCTAAGCAACGTCAGGGAGCGTGGGTGGGGACAGTCCACCACTCCATCTCCTTCCCACAGGGGCTGGGGGACTAACAAATTTCTTTCCAGCCCCGGACCTGATGGAGGTGTGAAGGACATTCTGAGAGAGACCTGGAGGCCAGCCCTGTGTTTTGGGGGGCTACTGTTTGAGGTGGCTTCCCCCTCTGGCCTGGGCAGAGACATAGGCAGAAGGGCAGGCCAGGCGGTGGGGGTTTCCCCAGGCAGGCTGTCTTGAGGTAGAAACCTGCGTTTTCAGGAAGTCAGAGTCCCCAGAAGTCAGCCAGGGGTAGAGGCCTGGGTCTCTGGACTGGGAGCTGCTGATGCTGATCAAAATCAGCAAGTGCTCAAGAGTACCTAGTGGGCCTAGCTCAGTGCTGGGGACAGAAAGCACGGGCCCTGTCCCTGGGGAGCTTGTCCTCTGTCAGCAGGATGCAGGTGCTACACAGGAAGGTGTCTGTTATGGGAAGTGCAGCCTGGCTTTGTCAAAAACGCCCAGGCTTTGCCTGAGGACATCTGTGACCCCAGGCGAATGAGCCTCAGAGTTCTTAGTGTAGAGCTCTGCCCTGGGCCCTCCCAGGGAGTTGACCTGCAGATGTGACTCCTTCCCAAGACTCATGGAGCCCTGGGGAGTGAAGGAAGTCCCAGAGGTGAGTGGGGCAGGAGGTGGGGAGTGTCGGGTAAAGTAGGCCACCCTGAGCCGGAAGCCTGGATGGCGGGAGTGGGGATTCAGCTGTCGGCTCCTGTATAGGCTCTGGTGACAAATTAGTACATCTCTAGGTGCATGTACCAGTGAGGCCCTTCACCAATGCGTAGTCCCTAGTCCGTGGGGATGGGGCCTAGGAAAAGCCTCTGCTACCAGCAAGGGGGAATCCCCCAGACCCAGTGTCCTTGAAGGTTCCTCTATAAGGAGTGCCACCCCCCACTCCTCCAAAAAAACGCAGCGAGTGGAGATGCAGCTTCTCAGCTTAACCCATGCTTTTAAAAATGGAATCCTCCTTCTACCCTGGGTGAAGGGTAAAGACGGGGGTGGCCAGATTGTGTTGGGGCTCCAAACCACAGGATAAATAAGATGCCTTCCTGAGAAGCAGAGGTGTTATCCAGATGTTTGAAATGCCATTTTATAGTAAAACAATGAAGGCCTATGGTACAGTAAAATGCAAAATGCCCATAATTTGAGAGATAAAACAGGAGAATCCAAAAAAGGTTTTATGCTTGCCCTTGTGGTTTTGAGCCAAGTTTCCAGCCCACCAGCAGTTCCTTTGCTACCCTGTGAGGCAGGCGGGTGGTGGGGAGTCCTTCCGCTGGGCTGAGCGCCTGCGTTCTGAGACTCACACTGCCTTCCTCTGGAGTGGGGGGCAGGATCTACTTATATAGTTGGAAACATTGCTACTCCCGCCAGCTGGAAGGGCCTCCTGGCCTCTGGGACTTGTCTTGCAAAAGAAATGTGTGTAATAAATTCTCTTTAAGAGCAGGAAGTGCTGTTATCCTCATGAAAATAAAAGAAAGAGATGTTGAGAGGGTTTTTTTTAAAGTGTCTTACGAACTTAGCCTAGTGGTAGCTTGAAACATGACTGGGCAGAGGGGAGCTGTTTTTATAGCCCTTCTCTCCTGATTTATACTGAATTTTAACTGCATAAGTTTGCTCTTGGCTGGGACACTCTTCATCAGGTTCCAGCCCTGGAAAGATTTTTTAAAAGAAGAGCTCTCTGTGTCTTGCAGGCAGCATTGCCGTGGTAAAAGGCCAGTGGAGACCTCACACAGGTGGTTTAACCTTTCTGAATCTCAGTCTCCACATCTGGAAAACGAGGGTAATGTGAATTAGGTGCCACAATGCATGTAAAACTTTAACATAATACCTTACATGCCTTAACAGGGCAATTACCACCTTTCACTATTAGCTGTTGTTTCTTTTTTGTGTGTGTGACGGAGTCTTTCCCTGTCACCTAGGCTAGAGTGCAGTGGCATGATCTCAGCTCATTGCAACTTCTGTCTCTGGATTCAAGCGATTCTTCTGCCTCAACATCCTGAGTAGCTGGAATTACAGGCCCACGCCACCATGTCCTGCTAATTTTTGTATTTTTAATAGAGATGGGGTTTCACCATGTTGGTCAGTCCAGTCTCGAACTCCTGACCTCGTGATCCGCCCACCTCGGCTTCCCAAAGTGCTGATATTACAGGTGTGAGCCACCGTGCCTGGCCTAGATGTTTGTAATGAAATGAGGTGCTCAGAAAACAATTATGATAAGGTTGGCTCTTTAAATACAGACCTTACAACATTCCTTGAGAGGCAAGGAGGAAGGGACCACTTTTAGCTCCACATTGGGAGTTTTTCTGTGGACAGATATCCAGGAGCGATAGTCCTGGCCAAAGCCATTTTAATTGGTTTTGGGACAGTGACCAAGACCAGTTTCTGTTTCACCTGGCAGAATCCTTCGGGCTAGCCTCCTCTCTCCCTGCTAAGACAGGGCAGGAAGTTTTAGAGTTGCCGGGCGCGGTGGCTCAAGCCTATAATCCCAGCACTTTGGGAGGTCGAGGCGGGTGGATCACGAGGTCAAGAGATCGAGACCATCCTGGTCAACATGGTGAAACCCCGTGTCTACCAAAAATACAAAAAATTAGCTGGGCATGGTGGCGCGTGCCTGTAATCCCAGCTACTCAGGAGGCTGAGGCAGGAGAATTGCCTGAACCCAGGAGGCGGAGGTTGCGGTGAGCCGAGATTGCGCCATTGCACTCCAGCCTGGGTAACATGAGTGAAACTCCGTCTCAAAAAAAAAAAGGAAGTTTTTTAGAGTTTAGTCATATATCAGACAAATCCTGGGATTCATTCATTGACTCTTTCCACAAGCTTATTTTTTTTTATTTTTTTTATTTTTTTTTATTTTTTTTATTTTTTTTATTTTTTTTTATTTTAGACAGGGTCTCACTCTGTCACCCAGGCTGGAGTGTAGTGGTGAGATCTCAGCTCACAGCAACCTCCACCTCCTGAGCTCAAGCAGTAGTCCTCCTGCTTGAGCCCCACCGCAAGTTGCTGGGACTACAGGCAAGCCAGCATACCTGGCTAATTTTTGTTCTACAAGCATTTCTTGAATACCTGCTGTGTGCCAAACACTGTGCCAAAAGCAGGCCCAGTGATAAACAGAACACATGCAGTCCCTATCTTCTTGCAGGTTGACTGTTAGAAGAGATGAATATTAAAAGTATAGTTACACAAATAGGCCAGGCGTGGTGGCTCACACCTGTAATCCCAGCACTTTGGGAAGCCGAGGTGGGTGGATCACTTGAGGTCAGGAGTTTGGTAGCAGCCTGGCCAACATGGTGAAACCCCATCTCTACTAAAAATATAAAAATTAGCCAGGTGTGGTGGCAGGTGCCTATAATCCTAGATACTTGGGAGGCTGAGGCAAGGGAATCCCTTAACCTGGAAGGCAGAGGTCACAGTGAACTGAGATCACACCACTGCACTCCAGCCTGGGTGACAGAACAAGACTCCCTCTAAAAAAAGTACAATAGATAGACAGATGATAGATAGATAGATAGATAGATAGATAGATAGATAGATAGATAGATAGATTGATAGATACAATTACACAAGTAACTATATTTTGTAGTTGTGTGATAAATGCTGGAGCTTTTCTCTTAAGTAACTAAATTTCCTCTTGGTACCTCTTAGTTTGAAATACTCTGTAATACAGTAATTCAACCCTTGAGAAAAGGAAGCAGAGAACCAAGGTCCAGGATGAAGTGTTCAAGTCATAGCTACAAATCTTGAGATTGTTTATTAAACCTTGTTGCCGAGTGGTTAGTGCACAGTGAAATTTACCTTTTGTCATTATGTTTATTTGCTTTTGAAGGTCACTCACTCTCTGCTTTCTTGCAGAGTTATTCCTAGGGAAATAGGTGCAGAAAGCCAGCCTTTTGAATGGTTGTGATCTGCAGTCTCAGAAAAAGACGTGAGGGCAAGGCCATGTGATGTGTTTCCGGAGCAGTGTCCCTACATCTTTAGCTCCCTCCAGGGCCACATTGGCACCCCTAGCACTCAGATTGGTTATTCAATTAGAGTTTGAGACCTTTAAACATTACTTCATACTGTTTGAAGAAGCTGCAATTAACATCTCCCAAGCAGCTCAGCAGAACTTGGTTGCTAGGCAGCAGACCTTTAAAGACAATTTGTCAATTTCTGCCAAAAGAGAGAAAAATAGTAAACACTCACATTCTAAGAAAATTGCTTGTTTTCCAGCTTCCAACTTTCTTGCCACAGTAAGGCTTCTCGTTCATCAGTGTCCATTTTATCCTTTATTTAGTTTTCATAAATCATTCAAAGGAGTTTTAGGAGGATAATTAAACCTTTTCCAAGTCTACCTCCTGGAAATTCAACACAAAATGATGTTTAGGTTGCAATTGGCTGCCATATTTGTGGGCAGTTTTTACATAAATGCACAGAGGCTCCTTTGGAAGGCACCGAGTACCCAGCTGTAGTCTTGGACAGCAACCAAAGAAGGAGGTGGCTGGCCCATGGAAGGATCTTGAGTCATTCAACATTTCTCAGCACCTAGCCTGTGCCAGGCCCTGTTTGCACTGCTGGGCTCCAGCCCTGCGGCTCAGCCAGACCTTGCTGAACTCCCCTTCTAGTGGGGAAGACATGGCAAAAAACCAGGAGAATCTAATCCAGGGGCTTTGGAGCTTCAGACAAAGCCCACAAACCAGCCTAGGATTGGAGAAGGCTTCCTAGAACAGATGTAAGCTGTACTGAGACCTTAAGGATGAAGCGTGCCAGCTCCACTCTGGCAAGGGAGCAGTGTCCCAGGCAGCATTCTCCCGTGTGCAGAGGGTTAAAAGTGCTTGGGAGACTGCAAGTGGATCTGTGCAGTCACAGGGTCTCTTTGGCTCTGCAGTTCAGTCTGGGCACAGTGGGAGGACAGTGGAGAGCCACTGGAGGCCTCGGAATTTGCAAAGACCACAGTTGGATTTGCATATTTCAACCCCAGGGGAAATAACCTGATTTGGCTTCAAGTTAACTCGGGGGCATTAGGCAGTGAGCACACAGCCAAAAGGGACAGGGAGGGCTGAATGGCTCGGGAGTTGTGTTGGCCTGGGTTCCTTTGCCACTTCCAGTGCATAGACCTTGGGTGAATGATTTAACTAACCCGAGTCCCAGGATTCTCAACTGTAAAATAGAAATGATGGTAGTACTTACCTCACAGAGTGGGTGGAGGGGCTAATAATAGATTAGTTAAAGAACAGCCCTTTTTCTTTTTTTTTTTTTTTTTTTTTTTTTTTCTTTTTTTTTGGAATAGAGACAGGGTTTCACCACGTTGGCCAGGCTGGTCTCAAACTCCTGACCTCAGGTGATCCGCCCGCCTCGGCCTCCCAAAGTTCTGGGATTACAGGCATGAGCCACCGCGCCTGGCCAGGAACAGCCCTTATACTGTCACTCTGCACACAGTCTCTCCTAGTGTGGGCTGACACCATTATGACAGTGCTGCCCTCTCTGTGTGTCCATGATTCCCACCTGCAAGGGCCCGTAGTGTCCAGTCTGCCACCTGCTCCCTGTGTGACCCAGGATGAAACATGCATCTCTCTTGGAACAAGATTCTGGTCTTCCCTGAATCCCCCTGACTGTAGTGGAAAGGGACTCTAAAGTTGGCCCGGGAGCCCTTCCTGCTCTGAGTTCTCAGTGCCAGGCCATGTCTCTCCAGCTGGTGCGATGAGACACTCTGGTCTCACCCACTCCAGCCTGGGCTGAATGCTGGTCCTTGAGCTTAAAGCCCAGAAGAATAAAGGCCACCTGTTGCTCAGAGGCGCTTGTTCAGGTCCATGTGGTTGGGGATTTTGGCCACTGGGTGTATCCATGAGGTATCTCACCCTTTTCATGGGGGTTCAGAAAGCACTGCCAGGAGCTAGCTAGGGGCCTGAGACTCATCAGGTAATTCTCCAGGGAGGCCGTCGTATTCAGTGCCAGGCACTGAGAATATAGCCGACAGCAGGACGAGGCTTGGTAGGGGAGATAAGAAATCGGCAGCATGAGCTGACCGGGTACTTTTCAGGAGTGTAAGGGTTGTAAAAAAAATGAGGCGGGGGTGGGGTGGAAAGCGGCTCCGTCAGGCAGTCCGGACTCCGGCAGTTGCTTATCAGGAAGAAGTCCCTGAGCAGGTGACAACAGTTAAGTTACAGCCCAGGGCCGGGCACAGTGGCTCACACCTGCAATCCCAGCACTTGAGAAGGCTGAGGCCGGCGGATCACTTGAGGTCAGGAGTTTGAGACCAGCCTGGCCAACATGGTGAAACCTCGTCTCTATTAAAAATACAAAAATTAGCCAGCCGAGATGGCAGGCGCCTGTAATCCCAGCTACTTGGGAGGCTGAGGCTGAAGAATCGTTTGAACACAGGAGGCCAAGGTTGCAGTGAACCGAGATCATGCCACTGTGTACTACAGCCTAGGGATAGAGCAAGACTGTCTCAACAAAACAAAACAAAACATTTACCCGGAATGAGAGAAGAGCAAAAGGTTTCTAACCCACCTATGACTCTTTGGAGGGCACATAGTGACACTGGGCTATTGTAGGGTTGATTTCTGGGGCAGAATGATGCACTGTCTCAAGTGTGTGGTTCTCCATGGCTTCAGAGCAACAGGGCTTGGGGTGATGCACCGTTGGCTTGCTTGGGTGGCGAGAACGGTGAGGCAGTTATGAATCACTGTGGGGTCAGTTCTTCCTTGCCAGGTCCTGTGCTGAGGCCCACAGGGAAATAACCCAGCCCCAGCCCTGCTGAGCTTGGCAGAGTCTCCAGAGGCCTTGGCTAGCACAGGCCTCTACTGAAGGGCCCCCTAAAAGCACCCAGTGTCTGAGTGTGCCCCCTTGCATGAGCTATCTTACTACTTGCTAATAAGATATGCAAATTATCAGGGCTGTGAAATCTTAGCCACATTCCATCTTCTGTTTAATTAGCATTTAATTGTAATCTGATTTTAATTTTTTTCACACTGGCACCCTAATTAAATGTTAGGGTGTTATTCCTAACAATTAAATTATATTGGCAAGTAGAGTCTTCAAGAAACTTGACCTTTTTCAAGCCAGGGCGGTCTCCAGCTAGATGCAGACGTTAATTAGATTCTGCAGGACGCTGCCTCCAGGCCCCTCAGTGCACCCACTTCAGTGTTTTCCTTGTAGTTATGGACCTAGATTCAAATGAGGCACACATAGCAGGCAGAGGTTCCGCTGAATCTGTCTGTCATGAGCCTTGGGAAGGGCAAGTGAGCTGACTTAGCCCCGGGAACAGCAGTGGATGTTGACTTTTCTGGGGAGGAGTGTGGGGTTGGAGTTTGGTCTGAGGCCTGGAGTACTCCTTGAAGTGATTTCTCTTATCTCAGTGATGTGAGTTCATCTTTAACTTGTGATTCTCAAGTGACGATGATCACTGGGAAAGTTGGCAAGTCACATGGTGTCTAGAGGTGCCACCGCATTCCACAATAGAGCTTTGTTGGGGGGATCACAGCAGGATCAGGTGACTGGGGCAGGAGGCATTGCCAGTGCCAGCCGGAGCAGAGTTTAGAGCTTGTTCTGAGGCGGAAGTAGGGGTGGAGGTGAGAGCAACAGATGAAACTCTGGGAAGAGCAGTTTGCCCCAAGTGAGGAGGTGCTCGGAGTGTGATCACTCATTGCTTTGCTCTAAGGGATTTAGATGGGTGTGATTAAGAAGGAAGACAAGCCTGGCGTGGCTCACGCCTGTAATCCCAGCACTTTGGGAGGCCGAGGTGGGTGGATCATGAGGTTAAGAGATCGAGAGCATCCTGGTCAACATGGTGAAACCCCGTCTCTACTACAAATACAAAAATTAGCTGGGCATGGTGGTGCACACCTGTAGTCCCAGCTACTCGGGAGGCTGAGGCAGGAGAATTGCTTGAACCCAGGAGGCAGAGGTGGCGGTGAGCTGAGATCGTGCCATTGCACTCCAGCCTGGGTAACAAGAGCGAAACTCTTGTCTCAAAAAAAAAAAAGAAAAAAAAAAGAAGGAAGACAACCCTGTCCTTCCTGTCTCTCTACCCCCAACACACAAAGCCCCTGTCAAGTTAGGAGACAGTGTCCTTGTTCTTGAGGGATCTTGGAAGTCCCAGCTCATGTGAAGCCACTCTCTAGGCTGCCCCAGGCCCCAGCCATCCCCTGGCTGTTAGCATAAGGTCCTGGCCTTTCCTGGGGTTGGCGCCCTGTGCTATTTTATACCTCTACTTGTGCCTGTGGGTGCAGACAGATAACATCATTGTAAACCTTCAGTGGAAATGTCTTGAACAGTCACATAAGGGTGGTATTTTTCATTTTATTTTATTTATTTTGTGTTTATCTTTTGAGACAAGGACTCACTCCCACTCAGGCTGCAGTGCAGTGGTACAATCATGGCTCACTGCAGGCTTAATCTCCTGGGCTTAAGCAATCCTTCCACCTCAACCTCTGGAGTAGCTAGGGCCCCAGGCACATGCCACCACACCCAGCTATTTTTTTATTTTTTGTAAAGATCAGGATTCACCATGTTGCCCAGCTTGTCTCAAAATCCTGGGTTCTAACAGTCTTCCCTCCTCAGCCTCCCACAATGTGGGGATTGCAAGTGTGAACCACTTTACCCGGCTCCCCCCCTTTTTTTTTTTTTTTTTTTTTTAAATTTTTTGTAGAGGCAAGATCTTGCTGTGTGGCCCAGGCTGCCTTGGACTCCTGGCCTCAGGCAGTCCTCCCACCTCAGCCTCCCAAAGTGTTGGGATTACAGGCATGAGCCACCACACCCAGCCATCAGTACTGCCTTCACATTAGCCTTTCCTTCCTCTGAGTTCTTCTTTTTATTTTGATTTTTGCCTTTCTCTGCCAGCCTTTCTCTTTCTCTCGTATGTTCACTCCTATCAAACTCTTTTTTTTTTATAGGTCAGAGCAATGTGAATTCAGTTCATCGCTTTTTTTTTTTTGAGACAGAGTCTCGCTCTGTCACCCAGGCTGGAGTGCAGTGGTGAGATCTCAGCTCATCGCAACCTCCGCCTCCTGGGTTCAAGTGATTCTCCTGCCTCAGCCTCCGGAGTAGCTGGGATTACAGGCGCATGGCACCACGCCCAGCTAAGTTTTGTATTTTTAGTAGAGACAGCGTTTCACTATGTTGGCCAGGCTGGTCTCGATCTCTTGACCTCATTATCCACCCGCCTCAACCTCCCAAAGTGCTGGAATTACAGGCATGAGCCACCACACCTGGCCCAGTTCATCACTTTTATAGAACATCCACCGTGTGCAGAGCATGTGCTGCGTTCAGAGCTGTGTTACTCATTGTGCTGATTGCTTTTATGTCGTCTTACTTATAAGTGCACAGGCAGAATGCCCACTTGAGTTGCATGTATCTGCCTCTTCCTCTGGCCTGTGGAGCAGACTTCCTTGAGGCAATCTGAAGTCAGTCTCTCCCCTCTTGCCCTTCACAGGTTTTCCGGACAGATTTGATCACAGCCATGAAGATCCCTGACTCATACCAGCTCAGCCCGGATGACTACTACATCCTGGCAGACCCATGGCGACAGGAATGGGAGAAAGGTGTGCAGGTGCCCGCCGGGGCAGAGGCCATCCCAGAGCCCGTGGTGAGGTGAGCCAGGCAGCCCAGGCTAGGGGACCACTGCGAAAAGGGAAGAAGGGGAGGCTGCCTTCCTGCCAGTCCTGGAATTCCTCTCTAGCCCATTTTTATTCTGTATTCCATTCCTTGTCCAACAAACCATTGAAGTGTTCCAGAAATACCAGCAGTTTCCCTGAGAGGCTACAGGGTTGGGCTCAGGCCTGGCTCTAGAGCAAGAATGCTTGCGTTCACATTACCACTCATATTCGGTATAGCCTTGGACCAGAAATGTCATCTCTCTGGGCCTCAGTTTCCTTATCTCTGAAATTAGAATGATAATAATAACTCACCTACTCCTGCAGTTGTAATGTTGAGATAATGGAGAGAAATGACGCATGGAAAGCACTTGGCACCAGGCCTGGCACACAGCAAGCACTCTGTCGTGTTGATCCAGACTCGGCCCCAAAGCAGTTCTTTTTGTTTCTCTCTTTTTTATCTTTTTTTAGAGTCAGGGTCTCACGCTGTCGTCCAGGCTGGAGTGCAGTGGTGCGATCTTGGCTCATTACAGCCTTGACCCCCTAAGCCCAAGCAGTCCTCCCACCTCAGCCTCCCAAGTAGCTGGGACTACAGGCTCATGCCACCACGCCCACCCAATTTTCATGTTTTTTGTAGAGATGGGGTTTTGCCATGTTGTCAAGGCTGGTCTTAAACTCCTGGGCTCAAGCAATCTGCCCACCACCTTGGCCAGCCTCCCAAAGTCCTGGGATTGTATGTAGGTAGGGATGAGCCACCAGGCCTGGCTGGCTTTTTTTTTTTTTTTTTTGAGACAAGGCCTCACTGTAACCCACCCAGGCTGGAGTACATGTGCAGTGGTGCGATCTCAGCTCACTGCAGCCTCAACCAGCCTCAAGTGATTCTCCCACCATAGGCACATGCCACCACATGTGGCTAGTTTTTTTGATTGTTAGTAGAGACAAGGTCTTGCTATGTTGCTCAGGCTAGTCTGGAATTCCTGGGCTCAGGCAATCCTGCTTCAGCCTTCCAAAATGCTGGGATTACAGGCATGAGCCACCATTCGTGATCCCAAAGCAGTTCTGATCAGGGAAATCTCCAGACTTTTCACTAGTCTTTAAGAGAGGGACAAGCCATGCTTTTGACTTCTTGAACCTTTTAAGGTAGTTCTTAGAGGGGCAGTCAAGTGCCTGGCATACAGCAGATGCTCAGGAAGCCATTGCTATTACCAGCCTCTGGGGAGGTTCCCCTGCCAGGGCTGGTTTAGAGATGAGTCCTCTGGGCTTTATACCCTTCTGGTCTCATGAGACATAGAGACCCCTGGCCACTCTTGTCAGAAGGTAGCCACATGGCCCTGGGTCTTGCCTCCAGCTACTGAGTTCAGCCAACTGCTTCTTTGTGCAGCCTGGGAAACCCTCCAAGTCATGTCTCGGGGCAGAGGGGCCTTACGTCCTGGCCTCCCCTACACACCAGTCTGCCTGGTCTGGACAGCTTGGGTGTTTGGCTGTCTGCTCCTGGCCTTGGCAACCTCGTGGCTCTTGCTTGATCCCTTATAGACCAGGCCTGGGACAAAGATCACAGCTGCTGCTTCCCTTGACGTTGGCACCCTCGCTTCCTGGCAGCTGCACCTATGATTGGATCACAGGCACAGCAGACTGGAAGCTCCACTCGGGTGCTCTGTGGGATTGGAAGGGGAGGGGCAGGCAATCCTTTTCCAGTGACTCCTGATGGCCGAGTGCTTATTAACACTTGTCTGGGGCTTTCTGAGAACCAGGGGTGCCCCAGGCCTCTCCAGAAGGCCTGGGGGAGCCTTGGGAGTATATGCAGGATTTAAAGCATAATTTTATTCCCCAAATGCCCTGCCCAGAGCTGGAAACACAGGTTGAGCTCCTCCCCGGCTCCCCTCTGCAGCATGAGGAACTGTTACTTGACCCTGTCTGAACCTGTTTCCTCCTCTGTAGAATGAGGATAATACCAGCGTCTGCCTGACAGTGCTTCGTGAAGATTAAGTGAGAATATGCATGCCAAGTCACCACCATACATGCCAGTGCCCAGGGTGACAGGGGGCAGGGCAGCACCAGGTGGGCAGAGCGAGGTCAGTCTTGATTAGGCTTGGCCCAGCAGTCTGTCCTCTCTACTTGATGTCAGTGTCAGTTGGTTCTGGATGCATCTACTGCCCTGGGTAATTAATTGCAGATGCTTCCACACCAGTAGGTTGGCTTCATTCTGCCTGTAGGGTGCTTTATCTGTTGACATCAACAGGAGAGCACATGTTCCGGCTGCTTTGGCTTTACAAGGTGTGTTCCCTGCATAGGCATGGCTGTGCTAAGCTGACATGAGCCAGGTGCTCCCGGCCTGTCCGTGATCTTTGGAGAGGATGGACTGGGGCTGGGGAGGTGCTTTCTTAGAGACATCTCTGCGCCTCTTCTGCTGCTGTCTCCCTCACTCCATCCTCCTGGGCACCTCCCACTGCATAGCCCTCCTCTGGAAGCCTGCCTGCTAGCCACCAGGGTCAGAATTGTTAGAGAAACCCTGCTCTTGAGGACTTGCTGTGCTGAGCCTGTGTTCATCTTCTCATTTAGCAATCATATTAACTTTACAAAGTACATATAACTGTCCCCATTTTATAGATGAGGAAGTTGGGAAATTCTGGGGAATCCCCTGCATGGCCACCGGGGCCTAGTGGGCTGGGCCAGGAAATTAGAGGCCCCAGGAACAAGCTCTGGGCTGCCCCAGTGAGGCCCAGAGAGAGAGCCCTGTGCCCCGGTCATCCCAGCATACTGCTTCTGGTTGCCCTCCCCCAACTGCCACCCCAGGCACCCTCGGTCCCTCCCTCCCTGACCTGACTTTTGGGTGGTTCTGCCCACCTCATGGTCTTGTCTCACCCGTCTCCAGACTGAATTGAGTGAGGGCCTGTCCTGCCCCTCAGTGTGGCCAGAAGTCTCAGCTAGGGCAGAACTAGAGCCAGCTGATGCTGTCCTCGCTCCCAGCTGACCGTCCTGCCGGCTACAGCTGAGGATGAGGCCTTGGCCCAGGGTTGGCTCAGTCCATACCTGGTAGGAGAGCTTCCTTTAGAGCCAGAAGGGGCAGAGATGAAGATGAGAGACCAGGAAGCACAGCAGATACCTTCTGGTGTGAGTTCCTTTACCTGGCTCTTCAGAGGGAGGACAGCGATCTTGACCTCAGGAGCCTTGGCCAGGTAGCTGCTGACCAGGCAAGCAGATGTGGGTAGTTATGCCAGGAAGTGGTGGGCATCCAGACACCCCCACTCAGCATGTGCTTGGGGCACAATCAAAGCTGGTTCACAACAAAATTACAGGCTGCATTTTTAAAAGAGTGTGTTTATTCAAATAACAGTTTCGTGGAGAAAGACAGAATTTTGTTGGACTGAGGGTATTAGTGTTGCTTCCATTTGGAATCACCTGTTAGTGTGGGGTGTGGTCATACTACAATCATGACCTAGGATCTTCCTTCATGTGGGAAAAGGTGGTGCCAAGCCTCTTCCCCTTTTCCATGCCCCCTCGACCTTATATAGGCCTTCCTCCTGGCTTGGAGGCCATTCTCTTTCCTGGTCTGGGGCCCTGCCTCCCCGTCTCCTTCATCCTTCCTGCCCTTTTTGCTGACACTGGGTGTGGTGATGGGGAAGCCCAGGAGCCCTCACCACAGCTCTGCCATGTCTCTGTGCCATCTAAAGCCTTGCCCCCCCATCAGCACTGAGTCACAACTTCTGGCAGTCTTGCCCCTGACCCCAGGATGCCTCTCAAGTAAGGGGCCTCTCCACCCTGGCAGAGCTGGCCAGATGGAGGCCAGGCTCCAAAGCAATAACCATGGCAACTAGTAGGGGGTGGAAAGAACTGGCTTTTTGAATTGGCATCAGGAACTGAGGGGCAGCACACAGCTGAGCCAAGGAGAAACCATGCCCTCCCAAGGCGAAATGCCCCCTATATTCCATTTCAGGAGAGAAGTAACATCCTAAACACACATACACACACAGCCCTCACACATCACACAACACATACACCCCACACCTCGTACATACCCCCCCACACACACCACACACACACACACATATACACACACCACACAAAACTTAACACCCCACACATCACACATACCCCACACATCACACACACCCCACATATCACACAAAACATACACACACACACACACACGTTACTGTGTGCCAGGCACTTTCCTAAGAGTTTTGTAAACATTAATTCATTTAATACTCTATAAGGTAGGTACTATTATTATTATTGTTGTTAGTATTATTATTTGAGATGGAGTTTCACTCTTGTTGCCCAGGCTGGAGTGCAGTGGCATGATCTTGGCTCACCGCAGCCTCTGCCTCCTGGGTTCAAGCGATTCTCCTGCCTCAGCCTCCTGAGTAGCTGGGATTACAGGTGTATGCCACCATGCCTGGCTAATTTTGTATTTTTAGTAGAGACGGGGTTTCTCCAGTGTTGATCAGGCTGATCTCAAACTCCTGACCTCAGGTGATCCACCTACCCCGGCCTCCCAGTGCTGGGATTACAGGTGTGAGCCCCCACGCTTGGCCTGGTAGTATCATTATTAACCCATTTTGGGGAATGGAGACACTGGGGCCCAGAGAAATTGAGTGGCTTCCCCAGAGTCACGCAGTAAGTGGTGAAGCTGGGCTTTGAGTCCACGCCCTGTGGCCAGGCCCTTCCAAGCTGCCTCAGTGTCAGAGCTGTGGCCCCAAAGGACAGCTGAGTGGGGAGTGATCCTGCGACTGCAGCAAGCACATCTTTGTATTCAAGGGATTTGGCCTTTGTCTTGGTTGTGGGACCAGGTAACACCGTGTAGCAGGACACTCACTGCTCCATGGCATTGTACCTGGGAGAAGGGCAGGGTGGCATGTGGTGTACACCTTTTGTCTACCACCGCAGCCATGTAACCAGTTGGGATTCCTCCTGACCTCAGAGAAGACATTGCCTCAGTTCTACTCAAGTCAGTGGGATTTTCAGGCTGTTGGTGGAAAGGAAGCTTGGGCTTGTGAGAATAAAGGGGGCCTGGCCTGTCTCCAGCCTTGAGGGATATGCCGAAGGACCTGGAGTCCAGCTGGCACTACCTTACTTGTCCCAAAGTTGCCGACACAGAGCATTGCCGATGACGGGACTTAGGATACCTCCTACAGGCCCTAGCTGGGTTAGATCCAGACTGCAGGGCTTTAGCTAAGGCCCAGCTACCCTGGTTGGAGGAAGTGGGGTGAGCTCTGGACTGGTGGATGTTTATGGGGTGAGCAGGGCTATGGATCAGCCCTGACTCCCATCGTCCACTGTGTCCTACTGCCCTTTGGGTCTTCTGTGTGCTACCTGTTCACCCACAGTCATCTGAGTCTCTGCTGGGGTGGGCAGATGGTGGAGAAGGAAGTGAAGGAGGGGGTAGAAGGAGGTGGGCCCTGTGTGGCATCAAAGCACATTTGTCCACCAGCTCCTGAGCAGGACTGACCAGCTCCCTGGAGCCCCTAGGGCGGCTGGCTGAGGACCCCTTCCTTCATGACATCCTGTCTTGATTTTCTAGGATCCTCCCACCGCTGGAAGGCCCCCCTGCCCAGGCATCCCCAAGCAGCACCACGCTTGGTGAGGGTTCCCAGCCTGATTGGCCAGGAGGCAGCCGCTATGACCTGGACGAGATTGACGCCTACTGGCTGGAGCTCATCAACTCGGAACTTAAGGAGATGGGTAGGTGACCACTGCGTTAAGAATGGGATCAGGGGCCAGGTGCGGTGGCCTGTAATCCCAGCGCTTTGGGAGGCCGAGGTGGGCGGATCACCTGAGGTCGGGAGTTC
>NW_016107391.1:7642316-7645397 GCF_001604975.1 Cebus imitator | reverse complement strand
GGCATGGATCTGGGGGGAATGTTCATACTGCATTACTGAATGGTGACTTGACTGATTAGTGTCTCTTCGCCTCCTGAAGTTTCTGCAGCTGTCAGGTGGGGGCAATAATAGCACCTCAGTTACAGGGGTTTTGGGACAGTTGTGGTAAGTACAAATGTTACATGAAGAGGCAGTGAGCACGCAAGGGAGTCTATGATGGTCAATGGGGCTGAGGTCAGAAGGTGTGGGCTACCTGGCTGGAGCCCACTAATGTGTCCCAGCAAGGGCTAACTCGACCGTATTCAGCCACCCGCAGAGGTCCCCTCATGCGCACAGCACGAGCAGTGCCTTCTCCGTGGAGCTGGCCACGTCCTGGAGACCCTCACGTTAATCATACACGTGTCCTTATGGTCATAGGCAGGCTGTCTAAAGTCAGAACAGCACAGGTCGGGGGCCTTTGAGATGGGACTGTCCAGATCATTCCGTTTTCAGACGATGGAGCTGAGGCACAAGGCAGTGGCAGCTTCTGCCTAGGCCACACAGTGGATAGGTGGAAACCCTCCCAGACATCCGCCCCGACTGAAATCCTGCAGCCCCAGGAGCCAAGTCCTCTTCAAAGCTCACCGGAGGCTGGGCCCCTAACCCCACCACGTCCTACTGTCCTCCTCACAGAGAGGCCGGAGCTGGATGAGCTGACACTGGAACGTGTGCTGGAGGAGCTGGAGACCCTGTGCCACCAGAATATGGCCAGGGCCATCGAAACGCAGGAGGGGCTGGGCATCGAGTACGATGAGGATGTCGTCTGTGACGTGTGCCGCTCTCCTGAGGGCGAGGATGGCAACGAGATGGTCTTCTGTGACAAATGCAACGTCTGTGTGCATCAGGTGGGCAGACACCCCAGTCACCCTCACCCATGCCATGTTCACGCATGCTGCCTGGCAGACCCCCGCTTGGCTCTCCAGGGGCACCATGGGCAGAGGCCCTTAAGAAGGAAGGAGCAGGAAGGGAATGGCGAGCGTGCTTTGTGGTGCCATATGCACACAGGGCCCCTTGGCTTAGGCCTGCCAGCCAGACGCAAGCCAGTACCCGTTGGCTGGTCTTTCTGTCCTCTCCCATCAGCCTCCCTCAGACCCTCCCCGCCTTGCACCCTGTCCCTGCCCCTCCTCCTCTGCTCCTCATGTCCTGAATTTACCAAAAGGCAGCCCATTGCTGTCACCAAGAGCAAAGCTGCCTGGTTTCAATCGTGGCTCTGCCCTTCACAAGCTGTGTAACTTTAGACAAGTTTCACAACCTCTCTGGGCCTGTGTTTTCTCAATTATGCATAAATAAGACTGGTTGCATGGATTAAATTGTGTACTATGGGTCTTTGTTTAGAACAGTCTAGTAAGGAATCTACCTATTTGTCACCATCACTGGCATTACGTCCCAGTGCAGCCTAGCCAGGCTCCCCTTGGTTTGGGGCCCAAGGCTCGAGGTCTTGAGTATCTCTGGGCCTTGTCTGCAGACCTGACTAGGACCTAGGGGACCCACTCTGGCCCTAACTTTAAGGCTGCCTTTCCCACCGTTGCTGGAATAGCCCCTGGGGAACTCGGAGGGAGGGGCTTCGCTGGGCTAGCTGGTGGGTGGGCAGTGCACGTTTCATATAAACAGACACATCCCTTATACCCAGCAGCTCTCAGGTTCATGTGTCTCACCCGAGTCCCAGAGCCCTCCTATTTCTTACACAGGGACCCATGAAGAGGGTTTCCCCCAGTCATGCCTCTGGGTGGGGGAAACCCTCTTCATGGGTCCCTGTGTAAGAAATAGGAGGGCTCTGGGACGGTTCCAGGAAGTACACACCCAATTTTGTACACACCCCACTGAAGGGGATTCCTCGAACCTCCTGAAGTCTGTTGCTGCTTAGGAACGTCTGGTTAAAGTGACTCTCCTCCCAGCAGAGGGCAGACCTCAACCCTTTTCACAGAGGACTGAAATGGTGACAGTTCAGGCATACAAGCAGGCCAAGGAAGGCTTTCTGGGAGCCCTTCCTTCCTTCCTTGCATTGTAACTCCTCAGGAGGTGTACCTGCCAGAGGCTGGAGGCTGTGTGGCAGTGTAGCATGGGGCTGGCATTGGACCAAATGCAGCTGACTGCTGACCAGACACAGACTGGTCAATGCCGCTGATGCATGACTACCCTGCTCTCTCCTAGGCATGCTATGGGATCCTCAAGGTGCCCACGGGCAGCTGGCTGTGCCGGACGTGTGCCCTGGGTGTCCAGCCAAAGTGCCTGCTCTGCCCCAAGCGAGGAGGAGCCTTGAAGCCCACCAGAAGTGGGACCAAGTGGGTGCACGTCAGCTGCGCCCTATGGATTCCTGAGGTGGGTGGGCGTGGAGGTGAGGCAGCCCAAGGAACAGCCATGGGGAAGTAGGTCTGCGTGGGACTCAGGTAGCAGAGCAGTGGGAAAAGAAGGTGATGGACTCAATTGAAACACTGGGATCGTAGGGCCAGGCACGGTGGCTCACACCTGTAATCCCAGCACTTAGGAGGGCCGAGGCGGGCAGATTGCCTGAGGTTGGGAGTTCGAGCCTGACCAACGTGGGGAAACCCTGTCTGTACTAAAAATACAAAAAAATTAGCCAGGCATGTTGGCACATGCTTGTAATCCCAGCTACTCAGGAGGCTGACACAGAGAATCGCTTGAACCCAGGAGGTAGAGGTTGCAGTGAGCAGAGATCACACCATTGCGCTCCAGCCTGGACAACAAAAGCAAAACTCCATCTCAAAAAAAAGAAATAAAATGAAATAAAGATTTAAAAAACAAAACAAAACAAAACAAAACAAAACACTGGGATCAGGCTGAGCTCAGTGGCTTACTTGGGAGACCAAAGCAGGTGGATCACCTGAGTTCAGGAGTTCGAGACCAGCCTGGCCAACATAGTAAAACCCCCTCTCTACAAAAATACAAAAATTAGCAGGGTGTGGTGGCAGGCACCTGTAGTCCCAGCTACTCAGGAGGCAGAGGCAGGAGAATCATTTGAACACAGGAGGCGGAGGTTGCAGTGAGCCGAGATTGTACCACTCCACTCCAGCCTGGGTGACAGAGAAAGACTCCCTCTCAAAA
>NW_016107391.1:7609462-7642306 GCF_001604975.1 Cebus imitator | reverse complement strand
AAAAAAAAAAAAAAAAAACGGCACTGGGATATCAGGTGATGGGCTAGCAAAGAATCCAGGCCACAGCCCATAAGGAGCTTTGCCTTTAGACTTGGACAGAACTCAAGTGGTGACTTCTATGAGAAAATGGTGTTATGTACCACTTGGAGGTTCAGGAGGTAGGTATGAAGTCTGACAGAAATCAGGCAGCTGACTATAGGGGAAAGCAGCTTGTGGGGTCCATCTAAACCTAGGTAGTGATTCCATCCAAAGTCAAGCCACATGTTCAAAACAAAGATAAGCCAACTGATGTAAAAGAGAATTGGGCAAGAGGCCAAGGCGGGTAGATCACTTGAGGTCAGGAGTTTAAGACCAGTCTGGCCAGCATGGTGAAACACTATCTACTAAAAATACAAAAAAAAAAAAAAAACATTAGCTGGGCTTGGTGGCACATGCCTGTAATCCCAGCTACTTGGGTGGCTGAGGCGCGAGAATCGTTTGAACCCGAGAGGCAGAGGTTGCAGTGAGCCCAGCCTTTCTTTTGATGCACTGCACTCCTGCCTGGACAATAGAACAAGACTGTCTCAAAAGAAAAGAGAGAGAGAGAGAGAAGCAGACCGTAAGCCTAATGGGAAGCTGGCTAGTGGGCCTGCTGCTATGGCTGTGGCTGGGATGGAGGTGTGGGCGTGTGTCTGAGTCCAGGTGGGAGTACCATGGGCAGTAGGTCGGGTCCAGAGTGAGCAAGTTAGCAGAGGCCTTGGGTGCCTGGAATGCCAGTCATTTTTTGGGAAATGCACCAGAGTTTCAGGCCCAGCCCTGCTGTGTGGACTGGCATAGACCGAGGCCCACTCCAGTGCTGCCTGTGCCCTGAAGCAAGCCAGGTGGCCCTGTCCGTAAGTGGCCCTCTCCTTCCTGGGCTGATAGTCTGAAGCCCACACTGCAGGCTTCTGTGATAATAGTTGTTTGTGTCAGCAGTAGGCACTTGCTTGCAGGTCAGCATATTGAAGACTGGGACCACCTCTGAGTGTACCCTGGGCTGGGCATAACAGAGAGAACCAACAGGGACTCCATCATGAAGACCCTTTGGCTCAGGACCTTTGGAGAGAATTGCTTTTTCCATCCTCAGTCATCGGCAGTGTGTAGACAAATGTGCCCTGCCTCTGGGCTGCGGGGTGGTCCCTGCCCAGAGACTTGGGCATAGTTGTAGGCCTGTCCTCACAGAAAGAGCTAAGCAAAGGCACATCCCCAGGAGAGCCCTGAAGACCTTCAGGAGGCCGGGCACAGCAGCTCACGCCTGTAATCCTAGCACTTTGGGAGGCCGAGGCGGGCGGATCTCAAGGTCAGGAGTTTGAGACCAGCCTGGCTAACATGGTGAAACCCTCGTTTCTACTAAAAATACAAAGATTAGCTGAGTGTGGTGGCGCATGCCTGTAATGCCAGCTACTCAGGAGGCTGAGGCAGGAGAATCGCTTGAACCCAGGAGGCGGAGGTTGCAGTGAGCCGAGATTGTGCCACTGCACTCCAGCTGGGCAACAGAGCAAGACTTCGTCTCAAGAAAAAAAAAAGAACTTCAAGAGGAAATGCCACTGTGAGGCTTTTTCTTGGTGCCTAGAAAAGTAATATAAATATTCAAATATGAACAGACTATGCTAAAAATAGAAAAGAAAAGAAAAATAATATAAATACAAGGCCAGGCGCGGTGGCTCACGCCTGTAATCCCAGCACTTTGGGAGCCAAAGCTGGTAGATCATGAGGTCAAGAGATCGAGACCATGCTGGTGAACATGGTAAAACCCCATCTCTACTAAATATACAAAAATTAGCTGGGCATGGTGGCGCACGCCGGTAGTCCCAGCTACTCGGGAGGCTGAGGGAGGAAAATCGCTTGAACCTGGGAGGTGGAGGTGGCAGTGAGCTGAGATCATGCCACTGCACTCCAGCCTGGTGGCAGAGTGAGACTCCGTCTCCAAAAAAAGAAAGAAATAATATGAAAACAAATTACAACAACAACTCTGAAGATGTTATTAACAAAGGCCTGAGTGCAGAAAGGGGGATCTTGCATGTCCCCATACACACACCAAAGCACCTCTCTGTCAAGGCCCACACAATTGTACACACACTTAGCTACACACACTGATGGCACTCACACATTCACAGATAATTTAAGATTAGTCTCAGATGAGCACACACTAACACACATCCAGTGGTCAGCCTGCAAGAGTTAGGAGGAATTCCAGCCTTTGAGCTATGTGTTTGGTGTCAGGAGGGACTTGGGATTCAGGGGCTCAGCCACTGCCCTGTCTCCCTACCACCTAGTTTCAGCAGCTAGCCCCCCGTTGTGGAGAAAGGAAAACAGTAACATGTCTAATTCATGGGGTGGTGAACTGGGGGCAGGCTGGGGACGAGAGACATGATGCCACTCCCTGTGTCCTGCACAGGTCAGCATCGGCTGCCCAGAGAAGATGGAGCCCATCACCAAGATCTCGCATATCCCAGCCAGCCGCTGGGCTCTGTCCTGCAGCCTCTGTAAGGAATGCACAGGCACCTGCATCCAGGTATGTGGCCTACTTCACCCTCCTCCTGCCAGGAGCCAGCTGAGAGGCCTGTCTGGGGCCTCAGACAGCAGCTGCCACCATCCTCTCCCCTCCATGGGGCTGCAGACTGATGGGGCCCAGAGTCAGAATCACACCTGATGGGGAGCATTCCTCCACCCCGAGGTCTTCTAGGGAGTGGAACAGACCCAGGGAACCAAGGCTCACCGCCCCATTGGAGTGCTAAGAACTCTGGCTTTCCCTGAACGCAGTGTCTTGGGGCTTGATGAATATATTTAGCCTCGTTTCTGACATTGAACTTGACATGTTGTGGGTTTAAGAATCAAACTTCTCCTCTGGCTAAGCTAATAGACTCTCCTGACACTGGAAGGGCTGTACCAGTCTGTCTTTAGCAAAGTCTATTCCCAAAGTCTAGCGTGCATTAGAGTTACCTGGAGGGCTTGGTAAACATAAACCGCCGGGCCTACTCCTGAGAGGCTCTGACTCAGTAGGTCTTGAGTGAAGCTGAGAATTTGCATTTATGACAAGCTCCCAGGTGATATTGATGTCTCGGTCTATAGTTTGGGAGTGCAGGTGGGGGACATCCTTTGTCCCCCTCAAATTTTAGGAACACAGTTGTCATTATAAACATTATTTGTGCTTCCACTTATCTATGGACCTTCAAAAGGATTTGTGAGTACAGCATAAGCATTCATTGTAGTTGGGTGCCTGATTGCTGACACAGTTATCAGCTGCCCACAGCCGTCATCCAAGGCTGAGAGAAAGGGTCAGGCCTCAAGCTGTCTGAGCAAAAGGAGAGGTGAGGAGTCTAAGTCCAGCCCCTCCTCCCAGACGACAAAAGGGAGACCACAGTCCCCATCTTATATGAGTCAGTGACCCTATCATCAGCCTTTCTTTTGATGCTCCATGATTCCAGAGTCATTTTGCCCACACAAAAATGCAGCTTGAGGCCAGGTGTGGCAGCTCACTCCTGTAATCCCAGCACTTTGGGAAGGCTGAGGTAGGTGGATCACTTGAGGTCAGGAGTTCAAGACCAGCCTGGCCAACGTGGCAAAACCCCATCTGTACTAAAAATACCAAAACTAGGTGGTACATGCCTGTAGTCCCAGCTACTTGGGAGGCTGAGGCAGGAGAATTGCTTGAACCTGGGAGGCGGAGGTTGCATTGAGCTGAGTTCGAGATCGAGCCACTGCACTCCAGCCTGGTCAACAGAGCAACAGAGTGAGACTCTGTTTCAAAAAAAAAAAAATGCAGCTTGTCCCCAGAGGGGCTTCTCAGCTGCCTTCTGATTGACTCCCCCAGGGCACATGGTGTTGAATGGGCTACCTTTCCAGGTGCCCCAGAGCTCCTCCTCCCCCCTGCCATCACTCCCATCCTGCACAGGAGGTCGGGAGCCCATGCCATTCTATTCAGGTTCTCGCCAGCATTGTGCATTTTCAGTAGAGCCCTGGGGGAAGCCCCTCTGTCTTCTCCCCCTCCACCAGATTCCCTCCTGTCTGACGCTGCCCTTCCTCTCCCCACAGTGTTCCATGCCTTCCTGCGTCACGGCATTCCATGTCACTTGCGCCTTTGACCACAGCCTGGAAATGCGGACTATATTAGCAGACAATGATGAGGTCAAGTTCAAGTCATTCTGCCAGGAGCACAGTGACGGGGGCCCACGTAATGAGCCCACATCTGAGCCTGCGGAGCCCAGCCAGGCTGGTGAGGACCTGGAAAAGGTGACCCTGCGCAAGCAGCGACTGCAGCAGCTCGAGGAGGACTTCTATGAGCTGGTGGAGCCAGCCGAGGTGGCCGAGCGGCTGGACCTGGCTGAGGCGCTGGTCGACTTCATCTACCAGTACTGGAAGCTGAAGAGGAAAGCCAATGCCAACCAGCCGCTGCTGACCCCCAAGACCGATGAGGTGGACAACCTGGCCCAGCAGGAGCAGGACGTCCTCTACCGCCGCCTGAAGCTCTTTACGCATCTGCGGCAGGACCTAGAGAGGGTGAGTTCCCCTGCTGCCTGCCCACCCACCTGACTGGTGAGTCCAGGAGGCCTCTCTATGCCACAGTCATTGCCCTTGAGCAGCCAGGAGTCAACAGGACTCAAACTGTGAGCTCTGGTGGACCGGCCCTGCTTCAGGGACCTGCCAAGGGCCCTGGACCCAGCTTCCCCACTCCCCTCCTTCCTACCTACATTGCAGCCACCACCTCTTGGCCAGCCCAAATGCGGGCATCCAGGTCCTATAGAGTTTGGAGTTGACTGACACTTTACAGAACAGAGAAGTGTCCAGTTCTTGTGTCTTTGAGACTCTCTTGTCCCAGCGCTATCACAGGCCTGGTGAATGGTGGGGGCCCTGCCAAGGTCATGAGGCTGGAGAGCACCAGAGCTAGGGCGAGGACCCAGACTTCCAGCACTTGCCTCTGTGGTTGCTGCCTGGTGCTGACACATAAGCCTGCATTGAGAATCTGAGACAGGAGGAACTGGGGCTTCCCAAACTGTCCCCATCACCCATGCTGAGAGCCCGGGACATCAAGATCCAGGAGCAGCCGGGCGTGGTGGCTCACGCCTGTAATCCCAGCACTTTGGGAGGCCTAGGCGGGTGGATCACGAGGTCAAGAGATCGAGACCATCCTGGTCAACATGGTGAAACCCCGTCTCTACTAAAAATACAAAAAATTAGCTGGGCATGGTGGCACGTGCCTGTAATCCCAGCTACTCAGGAGGCTGAGGCAGGAGAATTGCCTGAACCCAGGAGGTGGAGGTTGCGGTGAGCCGAGATCACGCCATTGCACTCCAGCCTGGGTAACAAGAGCGAAACTCCGTCTCAAAAAAAAAAAAAAAAAAAGATCCAGGAGAAGCCAAACAAGCTCGTGCTGGGACAGGGCAGGGTGGACGGGTGAACGCAGCTCTCTGGGGTGCTCGGCAGAGAGAACAGAGACAGGAAGCCAACAGGGTGAGCTCATGGAACGGTGGGGTGGAAGGAAGAGGTAAAAGTGGCAGGTCGATTACAGGAGGCTGGGCTGGTGGGTCACAGTGTGTCCGGAAGCTGCAGAAGCACTGAGGACTGCCCCACTGTGGCTGGGACTTCCTCCTAACACTCCCTGGAGGAGAAGTCCCAGAGTCTGGAATGGGTGGCTTGGCTGAAACCGCCCCCCAGCTGTGTGCTGGGAGACATGATGGCTTGGTCCAGGGTGCTGAGTGAAATGAAGCACGAGGTCTGGGTCCTTGTCCAATCCTCTGAACCCCACAGGCTGTTCCAGCCACTCCTCTCTGGGACATTTCTAGAGTCCCAGAGTATGTGGGACCATGTCACAGTGTCTCTCCTGGGTTCAGACATACATGCTCACCCTCTCCCTGGGACCTGTCAGGAAACAGCCCTGGGCAGGAGCATGCAGGGAGCTTTGTGTGACCCAAGGCAGCTGCTTTTCTTATCTGCATCTCAGTGGGCAAGGCTGTGAAATGGGTAGAACATCTCTGAGGCTGTTCTATCAGGGAAGGGGCACTGGACCCCGCTTCCCCACTCCCCTCCTTCCGACTCATCTTCCCTGGAGCCTGCTCAATAGGGAAATGACCTGTTGGCCCTGGAGAGCACTCACTGCCTGGCAGCCAGCTTGCCACCAGGCCAGAAGGAAGAGGTGGGGGTGGGAGGAACCAGATGTCCCTGGCTCCAGCCAGGACAGAGGGCAAGGCCACCTACACTGCAGCCACCACCTCCTGGCCAGCCCAGTCTCCTGTCACATGTGGCGGGGGCATCAGGCGTAAGCCCTTTGAGACCAAAGCTGCTTCCAGAATTGTCTTCAGGTCACCATATCTCCACTCGCCAGACCTCCAGCGGAAACACCTGCTTTCACTCCTGCTGTTTCCCAAACAACCCTCAGAACTGACCTCCTTGTTCTGTGCTGGTCAGCCCACATGTCTGGCCCTGGCTGGTTTGCCCAGGGAGGTCGGGGACTGACTCACTTATGTAGTCATTATTCTAGAAAAAGATCCTTGAGGAAGATCCTCCCAGCCCTGCTGAGCAGATGAGGAAACAGGGACTCAGAGAGAGGAATAACAGGAAGACTTAGAGGAACTCCATTCCAAGGGTTTTGAGCTTGAATTTGGATCTCAGTTGGGGGCAGAAAAGGAGTTGTTGGCTGATTCGCTATTCTGTAAATTTCCTGGGCAAAAGCATCCCCTTATCAGTCCCCTAACCGTCCCACCCCAGTGTCAGTGGTTCAGGTGGGGCCTGGGGCTGAGGTGGGCAGGCTCTGGGGTTCTGGGGAAGGAGAGTTGCTGCACAGACCCCTCCGATGGGGGCCAGAGCACTCCAGAGTCAGGTGTGAACCATCCCCCTCCTCTGGGAAGAGAAAGCAGGGCAAATTTTCAAGTATCTGCAGCCTCTTAGGCTCAGGGGGCCATGTGAAATGCTGCTTCCTGAGCAGCCACCAAGCTGGGCTGGCGGACACCAGCTTTGATGAGAGCAATGGCATGCACAGCCTGGCAGGGCCAAGGAGGGACAGCCATGAGCCATGTTGACCTCCATCAGAGGCCCAGCCTCAAGGCTTTTCCAGGTTACACATTTGCAACTTGGGTGAATGAACAGCGACAAGAACTCTGCCTCGGGGGAGGCTTTCTGCAAAGGCCCGAACGATGGTGGTTGGTGGCCTGACCAGCAGGCCCAGTCTCGGACCGTGGCTCAGTGCCAGCAGCCAGGAGGATCCAGCCTGTAACTGGGCACAAAGCCAGCCTGGGCGGGAATCCTCGGAAGATGGGGTAGGGCTTGAGGTTAAGGCCTTGGTAGCCTGGCTTTGCATCCAGTTCCCGTACTCCCAGCTCTGTGCCTTCTTTGTTTCAGTTTTTACTTCTCTGAGTTTCAGTTTTTTTGTCTGTAAAATGGGAATAAGGATCAAACTGACCTTGGGGTTGTAGCGCATGGGACAGAGTGCCCACCATTGTGGGCCATGATTGCTGTTACTGTCCTGTCCCCTCAGCATTTGGCTCTGAGAAGAAGGGAAGCCACAGTGGCTCACCCTGTAATCCCAGCACTTTGGGAGGCCAAGGCGGGCAGATCATGAGGTCAGGAGATTGAGATCATCTTGGCTAACACAGTGTAACCCCATCTCTACTAAAAATACAAAAAGTTAGCCAGATGTGGTGGCGGGCGCCTGTAGTCCTAGCTACTCTTGAGGCTGAGGCAGAATCGCTTGAACCGAGGTGGTGAAGCTGCAGTGAGCCGAGATTGCGTCACAGCACTCCAGCCTGGGCGACACAGTGAGACTTTCTCAAAAAAAAAAAAAGGTGGGGGAGGCCAGGCTGGGCGTGGTGGCTCACTCCTATAATCTCAGCACTTTGGGAGGCCGAGGTGGGCAAATCACCTGCAGTTAGGAGTTCAAGACCAGCTTGGCCAACATGGAGAAACCCCGTCTCTACTAAGAACACAAAATTAGCCAGGCGTGGTGGTGCATGCCTGTAATCCCAGCTGCTTGGGAGGCTGAGGCAGGAGAATCGCTCGAACCTGGGAGGCGGAGGTTGCAGGGCGCAGAGATTGCACTATTGTACTGGAGCCTGGGTAACAAGAGCAAAACTCTGTCTCAAAAAAAAAAAAAAAAGGCGGGGGGGAAACCAGCCCTTGTGCTCTGAGGGTGAGCTCCACAGAGGACCAAAAGGGCAAGCCCAGTGCTAGGGCCTGAGAACCCAGCATCCTCCCAGATTGATTCGTTCCTCCATGGCCAGGCCTGGGTTTTGCTGAGAGAAACAGGAGCCAGGGCTGCCACCAGCATGAAATTCCATTTTATGGTCAGCCAGATGTGCTTTCCTAAAATTTCAACCATGGGCCTCGGCCCTGCCAGACGCTCGGAAGGCATGGCCACTGCAGCCTCCCAGAGTGATTTACAGCTGACAAAAAAAAACTGCAGCACTGTTGATCAGCCCGACAAGTGCTGGCTGGTGTCCCCTAGCAACTGTGCTGATGCGCAGTCTGTGCAGGGACTTGCTGCTTGTGGCTCTGGCTTTGGTCACCAGGAGTTTCTTTGAGAACCTGAGAAGGAGGGTGAGAGGGTAGAGGCAGCTCTGAGACACACACCTGCCCCAAGGATGACCTGGGACAACTTCCCAAGGAGGGAGAGGCTCAGTGGGAAGCGGGTGCTGGCCTCAGTGCAGGATGGTGGTCCCCTCAGCCTTCTCCCAAAGCCAACCTTGTCCTGGGCAGCTCCAGCCTCCACATCTCTGGCTCCTTTGCCCCAGAACCTCCCATCTCTAGGGCTCCCCCAACCCATTCGTGTCCCTGCCTCCCCCAAGCCCAGTCAACCATCTCCAGCTGCTACCAGATCGGTAGCCCAGAAATCGCCACATCCTCCTCCCTGCCCGAAGCCTCCTGCTGTCCCTGCTCATTTGTCTCCCAGGCGCTCCACCCTTTTCTGTCCTGCTTTCTTCACTCACTTCCTGTTTGGCACTGGCCCGCCCATGCCCCTACCCTTACCCCTCTCAGAGGTCAGACCCCTGGGAGAGCCTCACCCAGTAGGAGCCAGTCCCTCCACCAAGAGAAACCCCACAGCACCAAGCAGCTCAGTCCCTGCTGCACTCCCCATCTCGTACCTGCTGCCCGCATGCCGGGCTCCACCTCCCTCAGGGCGCCCTCTTGCTCTTAGCAGACAGCCTCCCCTCTGTCCTCACACCAGGGCCTCTGACTTCCTGCAGCAGAGCCTCTGGGTCTATTCTCTTCCCTTCCCTCCTTTTTCCCCCACAGCGGTCACTTTTCCAGCCTACACCTGCAGCTCACAAGTCTCTTTTTTTTTCTCTTGAGACAGAGTCTTGCTCTGTTACCCAGGCTGGAGTGTAGTGGTACGATCTCAGCTCACGGCAACCTCTGCCTCCCAAGTTTAAGTGATTCTCCTGCCTCAGCCTCCTGAGTAGCTGGGATTATAGGTGTGTGCCACCACACCTGGCTAAATTTTGTATTTTACCATGTTGGTCAGGCTGGTCTCAAACTCCTGACCTGGTGATCCACCTGCCTCAGCCTCCCAAAGTGCTGGGATTACAGGGGTGAGCCACCACACCCAGCCTGAGTCTTTTTCTCATCCTCTCTGCAGGTCATTTTCCACCAACATTTGAACCTGTTCAACCCTTTCTCATCTTCAAAAGCAAATCTTCCCTCTCTGTTTCCCTCTAGTTGTGGGTTCCTCCACTCCCACCCCCATCTCTCCTTTCCTGTCATCCCTCGTGGTATTTGCATCCTTGCTTCCTACTCTGGCTGGGTTTCCACCACTTCTCAGAGCCTGCCATTTGGGCCACCGGCAGCCTCCCCCGCCCACCTCTGCATCCCCCGACCCTCTTAGCAGCGGCTGCCACGGTCAAACCTGCCCTTGGTCTTGGAGTCATTTTCCTGCAATGCTTTGGCCAGGCCCCCCTGAGGTCCCGGGTTACCCACTCCCTCTCTGGCTGCTCCTTGGCCTCAGTGGTCACCCACCTCTTTCCCTGGACTGGAGGCCTCAGACTCCACTGTCTTTCACAGCTGCCCACCGCTTTGCCCCACATGAGGGTGCCGGCTGCCACTCCTCGAGCTCCACACCAAGTTCCTTCTAAAGGCCGCCAGCATCTCATGCCCAGCATCCCTGTTAGTTTGCCAGGCCTGCCTGAGTGCCACCAGCTGGATGGTGAGATTCATCCTCTCGGTTGGAGGCTGGAAACCCAAGGTTGAAGTGGCAGCAGCATCAGTTCCTTCCGGGGGCTCTGCGGGAGTGTGTCTTCCCTGCCTCCAGGTTCTGGTGGTTGCCAGGAATCTTTGCTGTTCCTTGGCCTGCAGACATCTCTTTAGTCTCTGCCTCTTCCAGGTCACATGCCCTTCTCCCTGTAGGTCCCTGTGTCAGGACTCACTCAAGCCCCACCCTGATGTAGTATGATGTCATCTTAACCATTTTATCTGCAGCGACCCTATTTCCAAATAAGGTCACATTGCGAGGGTCCCAGTAAAAATGAAATGAATTTTGGGGGAATACTATTCAATCCAGTACAGAAGCCACTGGAGGTTTTGTTTTGTTTTGTTTCGTTTTTGTTTTTCGAGATGGAGTCTCTGTCCCCCAGGCTGGAATGCAATGGTATGATCTTGGCTCACTGCAACCTCCGCCTCCTGGGTTCAAGTGATTCTCCTGCCTCAGCTTCCCAAGTAGCTGGAACTACAGGTCTGCACCACCACAGCCAGCTAAATTTTTGTCTTATTAGTAGAAATGGAGTTTCATCATGGTGGCCAGGATGGTCTCTATCTCTTGACCTCGTGATCTGCCCTCCTCGGCCTCCCAAAGTGCTGGGATTACAGGCGTGAGCCACCGCACCCAGCCTCCACTGGAGGTTTTAAGGGGAGAAGGGAAGTGTCTCGTCACTCTGAAAATCCAGCCCTGGCTTCCCTTGGCCTGCCTTAGTGAAGCCTCAGCGCCTGCCCTCCTCCCTTGCCAGCCCCATCCCCTTCACTGCCCACTTTGGTCTCCTGCTGTGAGGCTCTGCTCTGCCTTCCCCGGCCTGGCCTGGCTTGGATTTCTGTCCCCCACCAGGTGATCAACACCCACTCCCACTGGCTGCTCATGTGTCCAGGACGCCTTGCCCAGCACCCCCCTAGGTGTGGGTCGAAGGCACCTGGTCCTGTCAGTATCTGGTCAGCACCAGCCTCCCTGAGACAAAAGGGGCCCCAGTGGCGTTGCTCACTTGAGCCCAGGGCCCCACACAGCGCAGGTCCACAGAGCTGTAGCCGGTGCTTAGGGGTGTGGGGGGAAGGAGGCCGGTTTTCAAGAGGTCCAGGTTTTGACAGGAGGGTGGGCCATGCAGGCAGGCTACAGACAGGGCCCACAGGCTGGGGCCAGGTAGTTGCAGCCCAGGGTGGCCCCTGGGGAGTCCTGGCCATAGGGATATGTAGAGCTGAGGCTCAGAAACGGGTGGCCTGGTGCTCACAGTCCATGCTCTGGGCACACACACCAGCATGGAAGGCCACGGAGAGTCCGTGCAGGGAGAGTCCATGCAGAGCGAGTTGCGTGGAGGCCTGAGGCTGGAACCAACTTCATGGTACATCCTTCACCACCGGGCTCAGGAAAGAAAGGAAGATGCCCATACCCAGAAGAGAGGTCTGATCATGGCTGCCCTTGAACTGGGAGAAATGATCATGCCAACAGACGGGGTCTGGAACCAGATCTCATCCCAGCTTAAGAACATGAAGACTGAACTCAGCCTTGAAGATGGAACGCAATGGGAAACAGAGCCTGGTCCCAGCTGGAAAGATCCTGGTGGATCCCAGGATCCAAGCTGAGCAGCTTTGGCCTACTGTTCCTGATAATGGAGTCTCCATCCTGTGCTAAAGACCAAGAAAGTGTCTTAAGGGAGGGCGCCTGGTCTTGGCTCCAGAAGTGTGGCCTGCCCTGAGAGCTGCCAAGATGGGATGGCCTAGTGGGGTAAGGTGCCAGGGGGGCAGGCAGCAGCATGGTCCATCCTGCAGGTGCTTCCTCTGGGACCACCTGTAGAATGGATTCATGTCCCGTGGGCTTAGCAAGCTGGTGTCTGAGGCTCCAAGGGGCTCTTCCCTTGAGGCAGTCAGAGAGGCCTCTGCCTTCTCTGCTGAGGAGTTCTGTGACTGTGGCAGAGTCAAGGTGGCCGTGTGGATGTGGGAGCCATGGCCAGCCTGGTATGAGCCTGGCTCAGATCCCATTGCAGCAGGTAGACATGAGTTGGCTGCAGGCTGGGCACAGGTGGGTTAGGACTTCCTGTCTGCAAACTATTCTGCTGGTGCTCTCTCTGGCTCCAAGTACAGGGACCGTTTGTGGCTCAGGACAGGTGTTATTGCCATGCGGTTTGTGTCTGCAGAATTTCTTTGGTGGGAAGGAAAGGCTTTGGACAGGAGGCAGAGGGATGAAGTTGGTGACCTGGTGAGACCCTGATGAGCCTGGGGGCACTGTGATTATAGGGGAGAGCAACCATGTTGGCAGGGCCTTGGGAGGCAGCGTGGCTGACCTTGCCAGGAAGGTAAGACTCAGAGGAGGAAGGTGGACGTGCCGGGCTGATCTAACCAGATTCTCTCTCCTGGTCGCTGTGGCTCAGTCAGCGACCACAGGGCCGAGGCTGCTTTTGGCCTTAGGTTTTGGATCAGAGACATGCAGCACACGGCTGAGGATGTGCTCGGGGTCTTGGGAATTGGTTTGCAGATGTTCTGGGCAGGATGGGCTGTGGTGGTAGCCTGTGCCCCCAGCACTGCCTCCACCCGTAGCAAGGTCTCCCAAGATGGGGGGTCTGGGGTGGTCGCCCCTGAGTAAGGTGGAAAATCTCTCTTGTTTTCTCAGGTTAGAAATCTGTGCTACATGGTGACAAGGCGCGAGAGAACGAAACACGCCATCTGCAAACTCCAGGAGCAGATATTCCACCTGCAGATGAAACTTATTGAACAGGATCTGTGTCGAGGTAGGCGCCTTCCCCACCTGCCACCACCGCCTCCGCCTCCGTGTGCCCTGTCTTGCGGGGCTGGGTTTCAAGAAGGGTGTGTCTTCGGAGCCTGGTGGAGTGTGTGCGTGGAGCCAGGGGCCACTGGCCCCCGCCCCTACCCTTTACCATCCAATTAGTAGGCGCAAATGGGGGCCTGACAGGGTCTGGGCTGGGCGTCACTAGGCAAAGAGCCAGAGGTTGGAATGCAGCCATCAGGCCTGCCCTCAGGGAGCTTTCTGGTTCACTGGGCCATAGCAGTTCAGGAGCTGATTCCATGTGAACAGGTTCAGAGTAGAAGTCCTGGTGGTTCTCTGCTGGTGCTGAGGCAGGAAGGACCAAAAGCTGATGAGCTTCCCTGAACCCGGGTGTGCCTGGGAGTCAGTTCTGAAGAAGGCAGCTGCCCCACAGATGCGACAGGACCTGGGAGTTGCTTCTCTCTGACCCTAACAGGATTCACGCCCGGCATCCACAGGGATTTTTGCTGTTTTCCTCTTCTCTTGGTGTCACATGTGTTTAACGGATCTGGAAATCAAAGGCTGAAGGAAGCTCTGACGTTGGTCTTACCTGTTAATTGCGGATATTGCCAGACACAGGGCCCTTCCTGGAGTGCATACATGTTAAGAAGGGCAACACTTAGCCCCCGAAATGGTGCCCCTGTGTTGCATTTATATGCAGCAGAAATAGCTGGATGGAGAGAGATTTTGAGTCAGGGTCTGCCACTGCCACTTCAGCCTCGGGATTGGGCTTGAACTGGAGTGAAGAGGAGGGAGGAGAGCTGCTGAGCCACCAGTGGAGCAAATGACTGAGGATCTCTGCTGCCCCCACTTGTGCCCAAGAGCTGAGCTGACCTGCTTGTGCTGCAGCATCACCACCCACTCTGGCTCTGGCATCTGGCCTTGCCAACTTCAGGTGCTGATCAGGGCAGGTTATGGCCATGCAGAGCTCACCATGTACCCAAAGACTGTGGCAGCTTCCTGGCTGCTGGAGCTTTCCAGGCGCCCTGTCTTCTGTTTATTCATTCAGCCAGCATTAACTGAGCGCGGATTAGATAGGGTTCCTGCCCTCGTGGAACCCACCATCTGGAGAGAGAAACGAACATGTTACCACAGAGGCTACAGTTGCTGCCAGTGAGGGATAGAAGTATCAGGAGTGTCTTCCCAGAAACAGTGATGCTCAAACATCTCAGGCCTCTTAGCACTTGGCTGTGGCCACACTTCAGCTGCAGAAGGAGAAGCCCACGCAAGGCACCCACAGTTGAGGAAGGAGATGGTGGCAAGCCACGAGCAGTGCCTTCAGGCACAGGATTTCATAAACGTGGTCAAGAGCCTGGAGGGCCCACATCCCCACATTGGTTCTGGGACATTTCACCTCCTTGCCTTGAGTATCAACAATACACGGCTCTTTGTTCAGAACCAGGCAGGGCATTTGGAGACAACCAGCTTGCCCCATCCAAAGCTGCTGCTCACACTGTTGTGACATTTGACACCTGGGGTGGGACATGGGTTGTGTGTATATCAGCCAGGCTGTCTGGCCTGGCAGCTGGAAAAAGCCTCCTAGTGGAGATGATATGTGGGCTGTGAGCTGAATTGGGTGAAGGATGGGACAAGAAAACAGCATATTTGGAGACTTAATGGCCAGAGCATGTCTTGGCAGAGAAACTGGAAGGAGGCTGCAATGGCTTCACCAGGTAGAAGAAGGACTCCTAAAGTGATGACGGGTAACCAGGGTCACCTGAGCAAGGTCTTCTTGTAGCCTGGGGGAGGAGCTTAGACTGTCCTGAGAGAATGGGGAGCCTCAGGAGCCTGCCTCCAAAGTGTCTAGGCATTGGTCCCACGTTACAGATGAGATTGCCCAGGCACAGTGGCTCATGCCTGAAATCCCAGCACTTTGGAAGACCACAGCGGGAGGATCGCTTGAAACCAGGAGTTCCAGACCAGCGTGTGTCTACAAAAATTAGCTGAGCTTGGTAACACGTGCCTGTATTCCAAGCTGCATGGGGAGCAGAAGTGGGAGGATTGCTTGAGCACAGTAGTTTGAGGCTGCAAGCAAGCTATGATCACACCACTGTACTCCAGCCTAGGTAATAGAGCCAGACTCTGTCCCTTAAAAATAAATAAACAGATGTGGCTGGGCACAGTGGCTCACACCTGTAATCCCAGCACTCTGGGAGGCCAAGGTGGAAGGATCACTGGATCCAAGAGTTCACAACCAACCTGGGCAACAAAGCAAGACTCTGTCTCTACAAAATTTGAAAATTAGCCAGGTTGGTGGCATGCACCTGTGGTCCCAGCTACCCGGGAGGCTGAGGCTGGAGGATCACCTGAGCCTGGGAGGTCAAGGCTGCAGTGAACTATGATTGTACTACTGCTGTCCATCATGATCAACAGCGTAAGACCCTGTCTCAAAACAAAACAAATCAGATGAGACTAAGACCTGGCCTGAATTGAAAGGATATGAGGGCCAGAGGTGCACCCTGAATCTCCCATCTACTTTGCTGCCTGACTTCGAAAGCCAGAGAGACCAGGGCAGGAGACTTGTTCAGGGGAGCTGACCCGGGTGTCAGGAATGGAACCCAAGCCTCTTGACCCCTCAGATAGTGTTCTTTCCGCCGTCATGTCTAGCCCCTCAGCCCAGCATTCAAGGCCTTGCCCTGTCCAGACTCCCCTCCAGCCATTCTTCCCAGCACCCGTACTCTCTCCCAAGGCTGCAGGTCATGCAGATCACCTGAAGTCCAGGTCCTGCGAGCGCCTCTCCTTGCGGCCCTGTGCCCACCCCACGTCCCCCACAGGCTGCAGTGGACAATTGGCTCACCCCACCACGCCAGCCGTCCCCTGGCTCCAACCTTTTTGCTGTGGAGGGTGAGCACTGGCTGATGAAGGACTCCCGGGCTGCCACACAGGGATCTTGGTGCTGACTGAGGCCCCTCAGGGTAACCATCTCCCTCCTCTCACTTTCCCTGACACAGAGCGGTCTGGGAGGAGAGCAAAGGGCAAGAAGAGTGACTCGAAGAGGAAAGGCTGCGAGGGCTCCAAGGGCAGCCCTGAGAAGAAAGAGAAAGTGAAGGCGGGGCCTGACTCAGTCCTGGGGCAGCTGGGTGAGTGGGGGCCATGCTGGCCCACAGACACGGGCAGGCTTGACCATCGCCGTGCTCGCAGCTCTGTCTGCCCTGTGGAAGCCAGCTGCACAGAGTAGGAGACCAAGGCCCATGAGGGGTAACCAGGCCCTGCTTGCCTAGGTGCTCACACCTTCCACCCACAGAGGAGACGGATCTCAGAGCCCCGTGTGACAGCCTGGGAAATGCCCCTTCTGTAGACCTGGATGGAGGCTGGGCCACGCCCACTCAGGAACTGTCCACTCATTACCCTGGCTGAGGTCCTGGGTGCTGGATTTTCCCAGAGGCCCCCAGGACAGCGCCATGCTGGGAGGGGAGGATCCGCCAGAAATCTCCATCCTTGTCCTACTCTCCCAGAATCCTCTAAATGGGCCCTCCCCTCGACAGCATCAGACCCTCCTGGAGCTACCCAGAGATACCCAGAGGAGTGGCTGCAGGCCCTGGCCCTGCCCACCACCTCCACCGTCCCAGGCCTCCTGTTAGGCAGAGCAGCCTAATGGGAGCAGTGTGACTTCTAGGACCTCACATGCATCCTCCAGAACTCTCAGGGAGCAGTACGGAGTCCCCTTCCAGACCTCACCTCTGGCACAGAAGTCCCAGGTCATCCTTTCTGTCCCCCTGTCTCAAGAAGGGGACAAGCCAGGCCTGGTGGTGCATGCCTGTAATCTCAGCTGCTCAAGAGGCTGAGGTGCGAGGATTGCCTGAACCCAGGAGGTTGAGGCTGCAGTGCACCATGATCGTGCCACTGCACTTTAGCCTGGGTGACACAGCAAGACCAAGTTCCTTCATTCCATGCCCCTCCCACAAAATAAGGGGATAACTTGGGGGTGTCTAACAGGAAGTCCAGTCTCACGTCTCACCGGCTCCCCACTCCCACCCTCAGTAAAGGAGGAAAGTTCTGCCTCCCATCTGCTGGCGTTTCACTTGCTTCCTCTCTCCCCTGACATCCAGGAGGGACTAGATACCACTTGCTACGCCTATTCTTGCCTGATCCCTTTATCCCAGCTCTTTCCTGCAAGCTCTGGGAGGCAACGCTTACAAAGACCGAGCGCCCCCTGGCGGCCTTAAGGTCACTTTCCTCCAGATTCCTCCTTCCCCAACCCCACCAGAATGGGGGTGTTGGACAGGGCCAACTTTGTGGGTAGCAACCTCTGCAGCTGCACAGGGTCCTTGTTCTTGGTTCAGTGCTCTGCTGCTGCCGCCCTGAAGTTTTTTCTCCCATGGCAGACTTTCTGGTAAAATCCAGAAAACCTGCTAGACAAACTAAAAGAGCTATAACACTCCACCTTGACATTCTTAATAATATTTGAACAAGGAGCCCATATTTTCATTTTCTACTCCATCCCACAAATTATGAAGCCCATCTTGAGGGCTGCACATCCTTCTGGAGAGTAGGGTGTCAGCAGTCCCTACTCTGGTGGTGGTGGCAGGAGGGATGGAGAAAACAAGGTAGCTCACCTGGGTCTGGCACAAAGGGGACAGAGAGAAGGCAGTGCATGGTGGTGTGCTGGGAGCATCAGTGGGCTTCCTGAAAGCAGGGGGACACACGTCTGCTGCATCTCACCTGCCTCCTGTCTCCCCTTGGCAGGCCTGTCCACCTCATTCCCCATCGATGGCACCTTCTTCAACAGCTGGCTGGCACAGTCCGTGCAGATCACAGCAGAGAACATGGCCATGAGCGAGTGGCCGCTGAACAATGGGCACCGCGAGGACCCTGCTCCGGGGCTGCTGTCAGAGGAGCTGCTGCAGGACGAGGAGACGCTGCTCAGCTTCATGCGAGACCCCTCGCTGCGACCTGGCGACCCTGCTAGGAAGGCCCGAGGCCGCACCCGGCTGCCGGCCAAGAAGAAACCGCCACCGCCACCACCGCCGCAGGACGGGCCTGGTTCACGGACGACTCCAGACAAAGCCCCCAAGAAGACCTGGGGCCAGGATGCAGGCAGCGGCAAGGGGGGTCAAGGGCCCCCTACCAGGAAGCCACCACGGCGGACGTCTTCTCACTTGCCGTCCAGCCCTGCAGCCGGGGACTGTCCCATCCTAGCCGCCCCTGAAAGCCCCCCACCACTGGCCCCCGAGACCCCAGACGAGGCAGCCTCAGTAGCTGCTGACTCGGATGTCCAAGTGCCTGGCCCTGCGGCGAGCCCCAAGCCTTTGGGCCGGCTCCGGCCACCCCGCGAGAGCAAGGTAACCCGGAGATTGCCGGGTGCCAGGCCGGATGCTGGGACGGGACCTTTGGCTGTGGCTGAGAGGCCCAAGGTCAGCCTGCATTTTGACACTGAGACTGATGGCTACTTCTCTGATGGGGAGATGAGCGACTCAGATGTAGAAGCTGAGGATGGTGGGGTGCAGCGGGGTCCCCGGGAGGCAGGGGCAGAGGAGGTGGTCCGCATGGGAGTACTGGCCTCCTAACTTATCCCCTTCCCTGTCCCGGGCCCTGCCCTGGTCCCCCCACAAGGCCTCAGCCCAGTCACAACTGCCATTTCCAGTCCACTGAGTGTCCCAGACCCTCGAGGCTGCCACTCCATTGTGGTTTTTTTAATATAGGGAGAGTTTTGAATTCTACACTGTTGTCTTTCCTTTGTGCTGGCCTAGGACATTAGGATCCCTTCCATAGCTCCGGCCACCAGGACCCTGCCAGGTCCCACGCACCATCCCTGCCCCGCCCACGTGGTATTGCTGGGCTCCTGGCTAGAGGCAGGCAAGGTGGAGAAGAGCTCAGGACTGCAGCCCGCTGCCACCGGGTGACAGACTGTCGTTTGGGCATTATTTCATGGCAGATGGGCCAGTCCAGGGCCTACCCCGCCTTGACTCCAGATCCCTGGGGTCCATTTGAGGGGTCCTGCTGCACTCCACTGATCCCCAAGGAAGTATAATAAGTGATACCCAGCCAGAGTCTACTCACTGTCACAAGCACAACGAGTTTATATGAGAAAGCACTGAGGGGGGTGCAGAGGGCCCACTGGTTCCAGGGTAACCAAGAGCTGTTCCTAATCAGCCCCTATCATCTGAGGCCTGCCTGCCCACCCTGCCACCCTCCCCTCCCTTGCTGCTCTGCCCCTGCCAGTACCCAGCCCAGCGGCTCTCGGAAGGGGTTCGCAGAATCCCTCCTGAGCTGTGCCATTTACTCAGGGGACTCCCAAACAGCCAGCTGCCAGTGCAGGTGGAGGGCTGCAAGGGAGGGCCAGTGCCCAGACAGGGTCATGGGGCTCAGACCAGCCCACTGTAGAGAATCACTCTGGGGCTCCAACTTCCTTCCTTCCTTCGGGGCCAGTCTCGGCCGAAGTTTGGTCACTCAGACAGAGCTGACCAGACCAGACCGCTTGCCTTTTCAAGTTTCCTAGTCCTGCTAAAAGATGAGCTTCTTCCGTGGTTTCCTTTTGGAAACTCCTCCTTCCAACAAGCAGTGGGATCCCGGGGCCCAGGGTGGGCCAGTGTTGGCCGCTGGGGCTGTCGTAAGTCTTGCTGGATGTTCCCGTGTTCCTGAGCCTTAACCCCTCTCCCAGCCTTGCCCCCCTCCCCCATCCTGCCTTCCCCACCCCACCCTTAGGTCCCAGGTAGTTGCTCTGAAGAGTTTCAGTAGAGTGGCCCCAGGGTGATAGCTCAGGGAACCAACAAAAAAGGAATTCCGTGAAAACTTTTTTTTTCTTTGATGAATTACTCCTGGGTCACTTCCACCACTGGTAAAGCCAGAACTTCTCCAACAAGAATCTTGCAAAAAGTCCAGTGAATCAGTCGAATCATTCTGTGGATGCCAAAGAATATTTTGACCATAATACAGCACAGCCTGGACCTGACAACTTGTCACTTGGACTTTTTTTAAATGGAGTTCTTTAGCAACAAAGTATAGAAACATGTTCATTGCACACACCCAAGGAGAAGAGCCCAAGCGCTCGGAAGAGGATGCTTTTCTGCTGCTGAACTGTACCTGGGTGTTGGATTTCAGATCCTGGGCTGAGCCCACTGTGAGCTTTCCTAAACTCTGAGACTCACAGAGGGGAAAGATACTGACAGTGAAACCAGCATGGAAAACGTGTTTACCATGTGGTTCCCCCCTCCCCAAATACATAAAGCAAATAAGCAAGATGGGGAACAGCTTGACCTTCATCCACCCCTGACTCCAAAACTATCAAGGTACGACAGTGGCATTGTCATCGACACTCAATTTCATGTGAATTTCAGCAAAACAGGAAACAAAGATAGGACTCAGTTCAGAGGATTGGACAAATGTGTCTAGTCCGGGTGGACTCGGAGGGAGTGGGGTGGGCTTCAAGGATTCTGGGTGTTGGGATGGCATGAGCTACCCCGTAGAGTTTAGTCTGCCTGCCCGCCTTGATAGTAGTGATCAGTCAGTGTCAGCATCAGCGTCCCAACCCCAGTCTCTGTTTACTGCCTTCGAACAGAACTTCTTCCTTCCCCATGCTTTGGGTCACCTCGGGCTGCAACCCTGTCTGTGCCAGATTGCCTGGTCTGACCCTGCAGGAAGCAAAGAGGTGAGCTTAAAGAACAACCAAACTCTGCCAGGGGTCAGGGTGCCAGGAAAGCCCAGGGTTCAGCAGTCTCAGCACCTGGCCCCTTGCCCCTTGCATCCTGGGGCAGGGGCTGGGCCTCCCTGATGGCAGGAGTGGGCGAAGAATTAGGGAGAGGGTGCAGCGAGTCTGGCCTCTTGCCTCCGGGGGGCTGGTGTTTCTTCCAAGAGCCTCTGCTCACGTTGTTTGCCTCTGGATTCTAGCCCTTCATTGGCTATTGCTTTGGACTGGACTGTCCCTGAACCTGTGCCCTGCAGAACCCAAATGTCTGTTAGGCTGGCTGGCTGGTGGGGTGGGCGGGGGAGGCCTTTCACTACCAGGCCAAGCCCTGGAGCAGTCTTCACCAGGCAGCTGTCTCCACCTTCAGGATGTCCACCAGGCTGCAAGAAGGATGCCAGCCGCCCATCCTCGCCCAGTTCTCAGCCTTTCCCCCATTAGACACAACTGCTTCACTCTTTTTCTGGTCTACTGTCCACAGTGTAGAGGGCTTTGCTGCCCCTGAGACCAAGGCAGGTTCCTTTTCCAGACCAGAGGCAGAGGTGGGTCTTTCTCTTGCCCACGTCTGCCCACTCTCACTGCTCCTCCGCGGGGAGGGAGAAGCTGCTCTGTAACTCGTTCTGGCTATCCTTCCCCTTCTCACTGACCTGACCGCCCACCACCTCCTTCCCCCTCATCACATGACAAAGGATAATGTGCAAGAAAAGTATTTTTATGTATCATAAATGTATTTTGAAACAAATGGGAAGAAGAGAGGTAGAAGGGTTTATTTTATTAAATGAGCCTGACTTTGTGACAGTGTGTGAGCATTTGCAATGTAAGGGCCTCAGCTTCCTTGGAGAAGCCACTCCAGGTTTCCAGACATGGATGCTGAATTGTTTGTGGGGGGTGTGCCAGGCCACATCTCATGTGTCCGCGTGCATGCATGCCTGTGTGCACTGTGTGTGGGCACACCACGGGACTTGCTTGGGCAATTCAACTGCCCAATTCTAACAAACATTGGCAGCAGCTGAATGTGGCATTTCCTTGCTAACTGCCAGATGTGGCCAACCTCTGCCCACGTGCAAACCTCTGAAAAATGATCTGGATTTCTGTAGCAAGGCCCTTGGGGAGGGCAGCCTCCCATGCCCTTGGCCTGGCTGGCCACATTGGCCAACGAGCCAGGGCTGGAGTCTGAGACCTTTGGTTGTTCTTTAAGGCACTTCCTGCCACTTTCTCCCTCAGAGGCACAAACACTTCGTGTTCCACGTCAGTTTGAGGGGCCGGTGGGGGGGATGATATGAATGTCACAGGAGGAGACACCTTCTGTCTTTGTTTCAAAGAAAGTGATGTGCCATTTGTTAATATACAAGAGAAATATTGAAAATATATTGAAAAGAGCAATTTTAAATTATTTTTGGCTTATGTTGCAATATTTATTTTCTTGTATTAGAAAAGATTCCTTTGTAGAGAAAAATGTATTTTTCATTAACGCAAAGACCTATTTCTCCTTTTTGTACATTGTCCATGTTCGCAACCCTTAACAAGCAATAGAATGTATGGTCACCTGGGTGTGGCCGATGCCCGCTGTGCCCTGCATGATTCTGTGTTGCCGCTGCTGCATAGTTCCCAGCCCCATCCTGTCCTGCTCACTCACGGGGGCTTCCAGACCCCAGCCCCACCAGGGCTTGTGTCATAGGGAGCCCTTTGCACTCCTTGTGTGTTGGCAAACGCAGTTAATAAAGCAATGTTTTCTGTGCTGGCTGGTGTGAGGCTCCATTGCATTGGATGGGGTAGGGAACCCTGGGGGTCCCACACACACACACCTGACAATGGGCTCAGCAAAACAGCATAAGGTCCCTGAGTTTTCCAGGGGACCTGCTGCCGCCTTCTCAGGAATCATAAGACACTCACTCAGTGCACCCCAGGGGCTATAATTTCAGAGCATTATATCTATTTCTCATTGTTATTATGCATTATTATTATTATTATTTTTTTTTTTTTTTTGAGACGGAGTTTCGCTCTTGTTACCCAGGCTGGAGTGCAATGGCGCGATCTCGGCTCACCGCAACCTCCGCCTCCTGGGTTCAGGCAATTCTCCTGCCCCAGCCTCCTGAGTCGCTGGGATTACAGGCATGCGCCACCATGCCCAGCTAATTTTTTGTATTTTTAGTAGAGACGGGGTTTCACCATGTTGACCAGGATGGTCTCGATCTCTTGACCTCGTGATCCACCCGCCTCGGCCTCCCAAAGTCCTGGGATTACAGGCTTGAGCCACCGCGCCCGGCTTATTATTATTTTTTGAGACAGGGTTTCACTCTGTTGCTCAGGCTGGAGTGCGGCGGCGCGATCTTGACTCACTGCAGCCTCGACGTCCTACGCTCCAGCAGTCCTCTCACCTCAGCCACCTGAGTAGCTGGGACTATAGGTACGTGCCGCCATGCCCGGCTGATTTTGGTAATTTTTGTAGAGACAGGGTTTCACCATGTTGCCCAGGCTGGTCTCAAACTCTTGGGCCCGAGTGATCCGTCCGCCTCAGTCTCCCAAAGACCTGGGACTATAGGCATGAGCCACCGCACCCAGCCTCAGGGCAGTATTTCATTTGATCTTCAATGTGTTCCCCTGGGATTGAGAGGATGAGCGATAGACCCAAAGTCGAAGGTGTGCTAAGAGGTAAAGTTCGGCATCCAAAGCAGGACTGCTGCTCTCCCCATCCTCTACAGCCACCTGCTTGGGACCATGGGAAAGTGTGGGAGGAGGCTCCAGGGTGTGTCCCTAGATCAGTGAAGATTTTTGATTGGATTTGGTTTTCATTCATGATTTACTGAGCACCTACCCTGAGCCAGGCTCTGAAAAGAGTGTGGGGAATGTGGCTGCTGTCCTTGCTTGGGGTGGCTCATACAGGCAGTGAGGGAATTGGGAGTTTTCATGAAGGCCTGGGCTGATCTAGGTGTGGGAGAGTTCAGGAAAGGTTTCTCTGAGGAAGTGACACCATTCATTCATTGATGCATCCATTCAACAAGTAGTCTTGACCGGACACCTCACTACCAGTGTGCTGGGTTGTATACTGTGCATGTCACCACGCCCCTGTCCCCCTAGGACCTCCAGGCAATGGAGACCTAATGAAAAAATAGGCAGGGCATGGTGACTCACTTTGGGAGGTCAAGGTGGGTAGATCATTTGAGGTCAGGAGTTTGAGACCATCCTGGCAAACCTAGTGAAATCCCATCTATGCTAAAAATACAAAAAATTAACCGGGTATGGGGATGCATACCTGTAATTGCAAGTACTTGGGAGGAAGAGGCAGGAGAATCGCTTGAACCCAGGAGGCGGAGGTTGCAGTGAGCTGAGATCGTGCCACTGCACTACAACCTGGCCGACAGAGCAACACACTGTCTTTAAAAACAAAAACAGGCCAGGCACAGTGGTTCATGCCTCCCAAATGCCTAGCATTTTGGGAGGCCAAGGCAGGTGGATCACCTGAGGTCAGGATTCGAGACCAGCCTGACTAACATGGTGAAACCTCATCTGTACCAAAAATACAAAAAATTAGCTGGGTGTGGTGGTGTGTGTCTGTAATCCCAGCTACTTGGGAGGCAGAGGCAGGAGAATTGCTTGAACTTGGGAGGCAGAAGTTGCAGTGAGCCGAGATCACGCCACTGTACTCCAGCCTGGGCAATACTCCATCTCAAAAAACAAAAACAAATAAAATAAATAAGTAAATAAAATGACACCTGTGAACCTAACCCAGTGGATTAATGTAGGGCAGGAGGGCTCAGGGTACATGTTGGTCTGAGGCAACACTGTTGTTTAGAAATATAGTGCAAGTCACATTTGTAATTCTAGCAGCCACATTTTTAAAAAGTGCAAAACAGGGCAAGGTATGGTGACTAACGCCTGTAATCCCAACACTTTGAGGCCAAGGCAGGAGGATTGATTGAGCCCAGGAGTTCGAGACCAGCCTGGGCAACATGGCAAGTCCCCATCTCTATAAAAAAATTTTTTTTTATTAGCTGAGCATGATGGCACACATGCTTTGAGTCCATGCTTTTAGTCCTATGTACTCGAGTGGCTGAGGTGGGAGGATTGCTTGAGTTTGGGAGGTCTAGCCTAAGCAATAGAGTGAGATCCTGTTTCAAAACCAAACAAAAACAGATAGAATGAATTTTAATAATATATTTTATTTAACCCATTAAATCCAAATGTCTTTAAACATGTAATCAATGTTAAATAACTATTCATGAAAGATTTTGCATTCTTTTCACAATCCAGGGTGTATTTTACACGTACAGCACATCTCAACTTAGGCTAGCCACATTTCAAGTGCTCAAAGCCACATGTGGCTAATAGCTACGCTATTGGGCAGCAGAGCCCTCGAGACCCTGAGCCTTCCCTTGAGTTGCCCAGGCTCCCATGGAGTGAGAGACAGACAGCTATGAGGAACCCCTGTCCCCCTTCCCCAAGGGAAGGCTCGCCAGGGGAGGCCGAGGAGCAGACCTGGCCCGGCATTCACAGCCCTGGTCCTGCTGGGACCCTCTTTGCACCAGCCTACATGGCTGCGTGAGGGCAGCAGTCTCACAAATGATTGGCACTCCCCTGGGGTTGGCTGTCCCTGCCCCCTGAGAGTCCCCGGATGGAGCTGACCTGGTCGAAGTTCCGTCATGCTGGGCCAGTCCGCTTCCAGCCAGGACTCACAGCTGATGGCGCAGGGATATGATGGGAGGCTGGCGGGTGGTCTTGGAGACTACCTTTCATTCGTGCAGACATTGAGATACTGATTCAGCACTCACTGAGCATCTGCTGCAGGGCCCTGAGGACACCGTGGGGACAACACGCCCCTTCCAGAGACCAGAATGGAGACAGACTTCAATTAGATAATCGCAAATCAGTGTGCAATGACACACTGAGACTGTGCTGCTAGTGGAAGAGTATTCATCTGTGGCGTGAGGAAGGTCTCCTTTGCTCTCTGATTTCCTTAGTTGCGCCAAACTCCTGCAATGTAGGGTCTGGGGCGCCCCCTGCTGCCCGCTAGGCCCTAGCCCCGGCACCTCCCACAGGGCCAGGGCCAACCTCGCACTTCCAGGTTGCAGAGCTCCAGCCTCCCCTCCTCTGCCCCTGCTGAGGCTCCTGCACACCAGCACCGCTCCATGTACCCTTGCCAGCCAGGGCAGAGAGGAGTCTTCTTTATCAGGCTTCAGTGGCAGGGAGGTTGTCAAGGGACGAGACGCTTCTTGGGAGAAAAAAGCACTGGCTGAGGTCCGCTGGGTGCCCAGTCGGGTTGGGTAGAGGGCCCAGGAGACCCAGGCCCTGCCAAAGAAAGAAAGGAAGTTCACAGCAGAGTGGAGAGAGAGAGAGCACATGGTCCTTCCAGAGCTGCCCTCAGTCCTCATTGCAGCCTCTGACCGTGCTCAGAGTGGCCAGAGGCGGCAGCAAAGGCGCCTTTTATTGGAGATGAAGGCTTCAGAAGCCACAGAGACCTCTCTGGGCCGTGTTGGAAATGCAGGTTGCTCAAAGTGGACCTGCAACTACCCTGTCCCCACCCCCTAAAAAAATTAAAATAATAAATAAAAAAGAAGAGGGACAGCCACGGTGGCTCATGCGTGCAATCCCAGCACTCTGGGAGGCCAAGGCGGGTGGATCACCTGAGGTCAGGAGTTCCAGACCAGCCTGGCCAACATGGCAAAACCTCATCCCTACTAAAAATACAAAAAATAAGCCTGGTATGGTGGCGGCCACGTGTAGTCCCAGCTACTCGGGAGCCCGAGGCAGGAAAGTCGCTTGAACCCCGGAGTCGGAGGTTGCAGTGAGCCGAGATTGCACCACTGCTCTCCAGCCTGGGCAACAATAGTGAAACTCCATTTCTAAAAAAGAAAAAGGGGCAAGGCACAGCAGCTCGCACTTGTAATCCCAGCACTTTGGGAGTTAGAGGTGGGCAGATCATGAAGTCAAGAGTTCGAGACCAGCCTGGCCAACATGGTGAAACGCCATCTCTACTAAGAATATAAAAACCAGTAAGGTGTGGTGGTACATGCCTATAATCCCAGCTACTTGGGAGGCTGAGGCAGGAGAATCGCTTGAACCCGGGAGGCACAGGCTGCAGTGAGCAGAGATTGCGCCACTGCACTTCAGCCTGCCGGGAGCGGTGCCTCATATCTGTAATCCAGTGCTTGGGAAGCTGAAGCTGGAAGATTACTTGAGCCCATAAGTTCAGGACTAGCCTGAGCAGTATAGTGAGACCTTGTCTCTACTAAAAAAAAAAAAAAAAAAATGAGAGAGAGAGAGAGACAGGGTCTCACTCCGCCACCCAGGCTAGAGTGCCGTGGTGCAATCACAGCTCACTGTAGCCTTGAACTCCTGGGCTCAAGTGATCCTCCCGCCTCAGCCCTCGGCCTCCCAAAGTGCTGGGATTATAGGCATGAGCCACCACACATACCTGAAGAAAAATTTTAAAAAGAGATAATAAAATATAGACTTCAGGGCAGCCCTTTAGGGTTCAGGTAGCCTCCCTGCCAAGAGTCAAAGGGAGGGAAGAAAGGAGTTCAGTCAAGCAGGTGGTTTAAGGGCAAGCTCAGCGTAGCCGAGTGTTGCTTGGCCCCCAGTACTCCAAGCCAGGCCTGAGCTCAGAAGCGTCCACATCAGCCCATTCTGAGGAAGTGTGGGTAGGGATACCCTGCTTGCTGGCTGGAGAGACTTTCAGTGGGTAGGAAGGAGGCTGTCAGATTTAGCAAATAAAAATAATATACGACATGTGGTTACATTCAAATTTCAGAGTAGTTCCTCAGTACTTTTTCCAAATGTTGCATTCTGTATTTTCCCTGGCATTCCTAGTGGGAAGCCTCAGGTTCCTCATTCCACTGTGTCCCAGGCACAGGGCCGAGGCTGGTGCGTGATTTTCCATGTTTTACACACTGTGGCAAATCCTAAACTGTCCTGACAACTCCAACATTGTCACACATACAGTGCAAGAGCAATGGAAAAGGGGCTGCTGCCAGTGACCCAGGACACAACTGGGCCTGTTTTATCTCAGCCACAGCCTCCCTTGTGTCTGACATCCCAGTCCAAGGTTGAACAGAAGCTCCACAGTGTCCTTGAAGGGGCTCTGCTCCCCAGAGCTCACAAGCCCATTCATTTGCTGTCTCAGCTCAACATTTAAAGAGTTCAGATGGGTGGCAGCACTGTTCATGATAGCCAAGAGGTGGGAGCAACCTAAATGTCCATTGACAGATGAATGGATAAAGAAAATGTATGCACATACAATAGAATGTTATTCACCCTTAAAAGAGAAGGATATCCTGTCCTGTGCTACAGCATGGATGAACCTACAGGACATTATACTAAGTGAAATAAGCCAGTCACAAAAAGACAAATGTTGTATGATTCCGCTTACGTGAAGTACTTAGAGCAGTCAAAATCATAGAGCAGAAGGTAGAAAGGTGGTAGCTGGGAGCTGGGGGGGAGGAGGAAGAGAGTTGATTAGCAGACACAGAGGCAGGATGGGAGGGTGGTTCCCCGACTCTGCTGCCAATTGATGGCATGTGGCTGACAATATTGTACTTGACACTTGAAAATTGTTGGGAGGGTGAATTTTATTTTTATTTTTTAATTTTTGAGACAGGGTCTCACTCCATCACCCAGGCTGGAGTACAGTGGCACAATCTGGGTTTACTGCAACCTCTGCCCACCTCTCCCACCCCCAACCAGGCTCAAGCGTTCCTCCCACCTAAGCCTCCAGAATAGCTAGGACCACAGGCACACACTACCATGCCCAGCAATTTTTTTGTGTGTGTATTTTGTTTAGTAGAGACAGGGTCTTGCCCTGTTGCATAGGCTGGTCTCAAACTCCTGAGCTTGAGCAGCCCACCCACCTTGGCCTCCCAAAGTGCTGGATTACAGGTGCCTGGCCTGGGAGAGTGAATTTTTTGTTTATTTTTTGCTGCAGTTTAAGAAAAAAATAACACTAAATAGAAAAAGAAAAAACCTTGCTACATGAAATACCACACAACTACTTTGTTGCAACAACAAACATAATGTAAAGTAAAAGAAACCATTTTATTTTACTTTTGGGGTGTTTTAGTTTTTGTTTTTTTTTTTAAGATAGTTTCAGTCTGTCACTCAGGCTAGAGTGCAGTGGCATGATCTTGGGTCACTGTATTCTCCACCTCCTGGGTTCAAGCAATTCTTGTGCCTCGGCCCCCCGCGCCCCCAAGTAGTTGGCATTATGGCGCTCACAACCAGCTAATTTTTGTATTTTTAGTAGAGACAGCGTTTTGCCGTGTTAGCCAGGCTGATCTCTAACTCCTGGCCTCAAGTGGTTCACCTGCCTTACCCTCCCAAAGTGCTGGGATTACAGGTGTGAACCAATGTGCCCAGCCATCAAAAGAAACATTTTAAAACAGATTTTTTTTTTAAAGAGTTCATGTTGGACCTCTGCATTTTCTAGAGCACCATGTGTGACTCCCCTATGTCCCCCAACTCAAACTCAAACTCAAGACTCTTTTGAAATTATAATCAACTCCCTTCCCTAAAAGGCTTTTTGTATACTGCTCTAGGAAATTATGGCTGACCCAGGAGTAAGAAGTCTTCTCTCTAGCACTGACCTGATGGACCTGTTTCTGCATCTGTACAGTGGGAGAAGAGGTTGGGGGATATCTGTGACCTCTGAAGTCCATCTCCTGTGGGGAGGGGCTATGGTCAGAGGGCAAGGGAAAGCTTTCCAGTGTTACCGGTTGGAAGGTCTTGACTGTGAGTTGTCCAGGTTCCTGCCGCATTGAACAAATAATTGAACAAAACACACAAACAAAGCAACGAAAGAAGCAATGAAATCGATTTATTGAAGTGGAAGTACACTCTACAGAGTGAGAGCAGGCTAGAGCAAGCAGCTCCAGAGCCCCATTGCAATGTTCTTTAGGGTTTTTATTAAGCTAAAAGAATTTGGTGACTGGTGGATTATAGCTCATGCCTGTGATCCCAGCACTTTGGGAGGCCCAGGATTGTGGATCACTTGAGGCCAGGAGTTTGAGATCAGTCTAGCCAACATGGTGAAACCCTGTCTCTACTAAAAAAAAAAAAAAAATTAGCTGTGCATGGTGCTGCACCTGTGGTCCCAGCTACTCTGGAGGCTGAGATGGAAGGATTGCTTGAACCCGGGAGGCAGAGTTTGCAGTGAGTGGAGATCGAGCCACTGCAGTCCAGCCTAGATGACAGAGCAAGATTCCATCTCAAAAATGAAAAAAGAATTTGGTGACACCCCTAGGTGCCCTTTAGAGGCCTCCAGTTGATTATACCCTATGAAGGTTGTTCAGCAGTTAATCAGAGGCTGAAGTGGATAGGCCTGTGGTCAATTGGAGGCTGAAGTGGCAATTTCTGTCGTCTTATCACAGGAGTGAGAATGTGGCCTGTATGCTGCCTAATCTTGCCTAGAACTAGCTGCACCTGCTGTTCTTTTGCTTCTGCCTTAATCAGTTATCCTAAATCCGTATTCTGCTGTCTTACCACGGCCCTTTAACTTCAGGCCAGCTGGGTGAGGTGGGGCTGGATGAGCCTCCAGACTAGACTTAGGCAGAGGAGAGATGGAAGCAGCTTTATCACTCAGCTTAGCACCTTCGCACAATCAGACCAACATTGTGGCTGCTGATTCATCTGTCACCAGGTAAGGGTGCCATTAGGAGCACAGGATTAGTCATGGGTATGGTTATGGGGTGAGATGCCAGCTTGGGCTGGGACAGTGACAGGGTGAAGCATGGAGCAGGGCCTAGAGGTACTAGAAGAGAAGAGGAGGCCTCTGTCCTCAGGCTTGGAAGGGGGCCTAGGCCTCCCTGGTAGGGATGGAGGCCTCTGTCTTTGGGATAATGCTCAAATGGGTTGCCTTGAGTCTAGAGGTTTGTATTCCATGGGTAGTCCCTCTCATTCTTCCCTCCATTCTTGAACTCCTGACCTCAGGTGATCCGCCCACCTTGGCCTCCCAAAGTGCTGGGATTACAGGCTTAAGCAACCGCACCTGACCACTTCCCTCTATTCTCTTTGAGCTTTAAGCAACATGTGGCCATTCAAGTCTGGAGAATTTGTCCATGAATGGACCACGAAGGAGGAAGCTGCTAGAAATGGAATATTGTGGGTCTTGGGGTAATGGAGAATTATTGACCTGCATTCTGGCCCTTTCTGTGCCTTAGTTTCCTCATTTGTTAAATGAGGATGAGAGTTCCTGCTGGGCCCACCATGCATGGTGACTGAGAGACTCAAAGATGGGTATAAAGTGGACAAAATGAGGAGCCACAGAAGGCATTAGAGGAGGGCAGGACACTGCGGTACAGGAAAACACTCACACTTGCTGACTGACCAGAGGCAAGGAGGCCAGGGGGATTTGTTCACCAACTCTCACTTCCCGGAATCTGAGCCGGTAAGCCCTGTTTGTTTACAAGTTTTCATGGGCCTTCCTAAGCCCAACTAAGACAACTGTGGTCTGGGGTCAGGGCTGGGACTGGCCAGGTGCAGCCCCTAGATGGGGCTGGTTGCAAACAGCTGATGGTCAGAGAAGCAGCTCCAGTGACGTATCTGACAGTCAGCTGCCTGGACCAAAAACACACCCAGCTCCCCAGCCCTGTGGGTTACTCAGGCCCCTTGTCAGCTCTGTGGTTATTCTGCACACCTGAAACCTCATAACCTGAGAGGCTGGAGGTAGTTGAATAGGTCATCCTGCACCCTCACCTCACCCCTTTTGCAAAAAAGGAGCATTCCATTGCTAGGGATTGAATGTTGTGATCAACATGAAACTCAGAAGAACAGCCAAGGGTTTGCAGAAGCCAAGCCGGAAAAGTGACTCAGCAAAATAAACTTTCACCTGTGGGTACACTGAGCTGCTATTTTGGGATTCTGGGAGCCTGCCGGGTTCTAGTGTCTATTGCTTGGTATCAAAGCATTGCTCCCTAAATGCCAGCTGCAATATTCATGCCCATTCCTTACTGAGGTAGCATCCTAGGAGGCTTGGGAGGAAGGTCTGATGGATGGGCCTGATCTCTGCCACATCCAGGTGAGAGTCACAGGTGAAGACTGGGCAACGTGGTGGAAACCCCATCTCTACAAAAAGATACAAAAGTTAGCCAGGCGTGGCGGCATGCATCTGTAGTCCCAGCTACTTGGGAGGCTGAGGTGGGAGGATTTCTTGAGTCCAGGGATTGCAGGGAGCTGTAATCACACCACTGTACCCCTGCCTGGGTGGCGGAGTGAGACTCTGTCTCAAAAAAAAAAGTCTCAAGTGAGCCATTGTCAAAGGAGGAGTAACATGCCTCTGTAGAGTCATCAGGAATCAGAGGCGACTCTCAAGAAGAGGGCAAATCTTAGGGACTCCTCTCCCCTCCAGGAATACTTCCTTCCAGTCAAGAAAGGGTATGGGATTGGCACTAACTTCCCCATCAATTTTAACTCCTGCATGGCCCTCACCTGAAAAGCCTCATGTGGATGCTAGGACCTCTGAGTTTGGGGAGAGTATGAGAGCTCATTTCATCCAAGCACCATCCCATGGAGTTCCCTTCTCTAGGAGAGACTGTTTGAATTCCAATGACATCCTGTCATTTGAAAGGCAACCCACAGCTGTGTTAAAAAGATCTTTCTTAAATCCAATTGTAATGTGTCTTTGACACTTGACATTTCTATTCACAGGTCCTCTTGAGTCCTGGAGTCATAGATGAAGTCCAATTCACTGTCACTGGGTAGTCTTTGCACTGTTTGACAGTTCAGCTACTCTGCCCACCTGATTTTTCAAGTTTGGTACTTTCCTAGGGGATTAGAACACAGGGTATTCTCCTTCCTCCACCCATTACACTTCTGCTTAATGGATGAAACCACCATACCGCTCCACTGTTTAGGCAAAGACAGTCCCAGGTCAGAGTTTTTTTAAATTTATTTATTTTTCACTTTTTTTTTTATAGTAAAGAACCAACCAACAGAGGTTTTTTTGTTTTGTTTTCCGTTTCTTTGAGACAGGGTCTCGCTTTGTTGCCCAGGCTGGAGTGAAGTGGCATGATCATGGCTCACTGCAGCCTCTACCTGTCAGGCTTAAATAATCCTCCTACCTCAGCCTCCTCAGTAGCTGGGACCACAGGTGTGCACCACTACACCCAGCTTTTTTAAATTTTTTTTATTTTTTGGTAGAGATGAGGTCTTGCTATGTTGCCCAGGTTGGTCTTGAACTTCAAGTGCTCCCCCAACTTTGGCCTCCCAAAGGGCTGGAGTTACAGGTGTGAGCCATTGCACCTAGCCTACTTCCTTTTTTTTTTTTTTTTTT
>NW_016107391.1:7606590-7609232 GCF_001604975.1 Cebus imitator | reverse complement strand
TGGCTCATGCCTGTAATTCCAGCACTTTGGGAGGCCAAGGTGGGTGGATCACCTGAGGTCAGGAGTTCAAGACCAGCCTGGCCATCATGGAGAAACCTCATCTTTAAAAAAAAAAAAAAAAAAGTCAGATTCCTGCCTCCCACTTTCACCCCCAAATCTACTGAATCACAATAGGAATTTTTAGAGTCAGACACAGAGAGAGAATGTTGCATTTTTTTTTTTTTTTTTTTTTTTTTTTTTTGAGATTGATCTCACTGTTTTGTCCAGGCTGGAGTACAGTGGTGCAATCATAACTCACCCACAGCCTTGACCTCATGGACTCAAGCGATCCTCCTGCCTCAGCCTTCTAAAGTGCTGGGAATACAGGAATGAGCCACTGCACCTGGCAGAGGTCAGAGAGTCAGAGAAGTGTCAGAGAGGGGAGAGGTGGTGTCTCAGCTCCTGCCTCCTAGCTGTCTCTACAGTGAGTCCCCATCTCCACCCCCAGGGCCCAGCCAGGCTTTTTGTGCGTAGGCAGCAGTGCCTGCTGTTTCAACAGCTTCATCTTGTGTTTAATCTTCCCCATCGTCAGTACCACACATTTTGGTACACATGCTTAACAGTCAGTTTGGCATTTTGAGGACACATGTCTGTCCAGATGGTCTCAACTTGAAATAGTCTGTCCTGATCTGATGGCCCCATGAGCAGACTATCCTGGGGGATCACTGGCTTCTACCTTGGCTTGGAAAACGTGGCCATATGTCATAAAATTGTTAGTGCTGGAATCGGTGTTAGATAGGTCAGGCCTCAGGCTCTCTGGTCTTACCCTCCACTCACCTCCTTCTAGGACACTCCACGTGACGCCTCTTTAGACACTGAGGTCTACCAGCTCCCAAATCACTTTGTGCCCTTTCCTGCCTCCACACCTTTGTCTTTGCTGCTTTCTCAGCTTGGAATATCCCCTCTTGCCCCTTCTCCACTAAACCAATATGTACCCCGAGATTCAGCTCTGGTGTCCCCTTTCTATAAACCTCCTCCATAATGTATGGAAGCCTTCTCCTTTTACCGTCCATTCTGTCTTGGGCAAATCTCTGTGCATTTTCCTTATGCCATGCCAGCCCCAGCAGGCAGCAGGTGTTCAGGAAGTGCCTGCTAATGGCTGACTAAAAGGCAGGCAAATAGAAAGTGAGACCAAGCACCCAAGACAGAATCTAACACTTCAGCACAATTGGTTAAGTCCCTGGTGATACCCAATCGTTTCCCTTATGTAAGGTTTTATGTGTGAGAGAAAGAGAGAAAAGAGACAATTTGGTGAGTAGAGACCTTGCCCCTTATTTTGCCCAGCCCAGCAATGGCACAAAGAGTGGGCAAAATGGCCACCTAGTCCCAGGTCTTCAGAAGGGTCAAGGTACCACCTTTCCAAGGAGGAAGGCAGATTGAGTAAATTCGAGGGGCTCCACTGCCATTCGACTGCCAGAGGACTCAAGGGACTGATGATTCTGAGCCTGGCCCTAAATAGAAGCTGTGGTGGAAAAAAACTCAAGAGTGTTCTCAAAATAGCTTCATGCCCTTGCCATCTGCTGCCAGGCAGTCAGGAAATAAAGCATCATTACATGATTTCCTTCAGGAGCTGTAAGAGTTGTGTTCTCATACAATGGAGCCCCTAGTCACAAACAAGCTCCCACCTACTTTCCCTCTCTAGGACCCAGAATAGGGCTAGAGCTCTCCTGATCTGTCCATTACCCAAAGAGGGGCTCCTGGGCTCTCAGTTCTCAAAACTGAAGTCCCTAGAATGGAAGAAAGTCAACTTGCTTCTCTCCAGACTGCATCAGTCTGGGTTGGTTTCTGATTAGTAAATCAGGAGATGTGTCTGGTGACTTCAACTCAAACCCAGGGGCTTGGAGAGAACCCTAAGAAGGGTGCCGTTATTTTGTAACGTTTAGCTTCTCTCTAATTTCTGAGATGTTACTGATCCCACAGGAAACAAGACTATAAAACCACCAAATTTCACATTAAATTCCTTTTAACTCAAAAAACCAGGGAACTGGCTGGGTGTGGTGGCTCACACCTGTATTCCCAGGATTCTGAGAGGCTGAGGAGGGTGGATAACTTGAAGTCAGAAGTTCAAGACCAGCCTGGCCAACATGGTGAAACCCTTTCTCTACTAAAAAAAATATTAAAAATTAGCCAGTTGTGGTGTTGCACACCTGTAGTCCCAGCTACTTGGGAGGCTGAGACACAAGAATCGCTTGAACCCAGGAGATAGAGGATGCAGCAAGCCAAGATCGTACCACTGCACTCCAGCCTGGGTGACAGAGAGAGACTGTCTCAAAAAATGAATAAATAAGTTCCTCTTAGCTCAAGGAACCAGGGAATAGGCCAGGCACAGTGGCTCACACCTGTAATACCAGCACTCTGGGAGGCCAAGGCGGGCAGATCACGTAAGGTCAGGAGTTCAAGACCAGGCTGGCCAACAGGGCAAAACCCCATCTCTACTACAAATACAAAAATTAGCCAGGCATGTGGTGTACGCCTACAGTCCCAGTTACTCAAGAGGCTGAGGCAGGAGGATCACCTGAGCCTGAGAGGCAGAGGTGCGGGGAGTCGAGATCCCACCACTGTATTACAGCCTGGGCAACAGAGTGAGACTCTGTCTCAAAAAA
>NW_016107391.1:7603086-7605545 GCF_001604975.1 Cebus imitator | reverse complement strand
AAAAAAAAAAAAAAAAAAAAGAGGCTTTATAAACATAGGCCTTGACTTTTGTCAATTAACTAAACCTTCAGTTGAACCCTGCATAAGGGACTCTGCAGAAATAGAGCCTATTTTAGGATCTTTGTTTTGTTTTAGGACTTTTGTTTTTCAACAACAGGCTACTAACTTTTGTTCCCACTTTTCAAGCAGGAAGATGGTGGTCACCACACAGAGGGCTTCATTTCCATTGTTTCCCAGGAATTTTCCCTATTCCCAACAAAGTGCCTTTCAACTCTGCTGGGAGCTACGACACATTACTTGTACACTATTGGTTACACATGTCAGTCTAGCTGGTACAAACATCAGATAGTCTAGTTGAAATTATTTATGTAGCTAAATTCAATAAATAAACCAGACCTTATTTTAATTTTTTGAGAGAGGGTCTTACTGTCTCCTGGGCTGGAGTACAAAGGCATGATCACAGCTCATGGTGACCTTGACCTCCCTGGGCTCAGGTGATCCTCCCACCTCAGCCTTCTGAGTAGCTAAGAGTACAGGTACATGTAACCATGCCTGGCTAATTTTTGTATTTTGTAGACATGGGATCTTGTTATGCTGCCCAGGCTGGTCTCAAACTCTTGGGCTCAAGCAAAGATCCACCTGCCTTGGGCTCCCAAAAGTGCTGGGATCACAGGTGTGAGCCACCATGCCCAGAACATTTTTTTGAGAGGAGTTTTGCTCTGTCACCCAGTGGTGGCTGGAGTGCAGTGGTGTTATCTGGGCTCACTGCAATCTCTGCACCCCTGGAGTTCAAGTGATTCTCCCGCCTCAGCCTCCTGAGTAGCTGGGATTATAGGCGCCCACTACCACGCTAATTTTTTTGTTAGCTTGTTTGTTTTGACAGAGTTTCACTCTTGTTGCCCAGCCTGGTGTGCAATGGTGGAATCTCGGCTCACTGCAACCTCCACCCGCCGGGTTTGAGCAATTCTCCTGTCTCAGTCTCCTGAGTAGCTGGGACTATAGACTCCCACCACTACATCTGGCTAATTTTTGGTATTTTTAGTAGAGATTAGAGATGGGGTTTCACCATGTTGGCCAGGCTAGTCTCGAACTCCTGACCTCAGGTGATTCGCCCACCTCAGCCTCCCAAAGTGCTGGGATTACAGGCATGAGCCACTGTGCCTGGTCTAATTTTTTTTATTTTTAGTAGAGATGGGGTTTAACCACGTTAATCAGACTGGTCTCGAACTCCCTACTTCGGGTGATCGACCCACCTCGGCCTCCCAAAGTGCTGGGATTACAGGTGTGAGCCAGCACACCCGGCCCCTGAGACTTTTTTTAAAGCACTGGTCCCTTCAGTACATTTACTATTTCCAATTTTAGTATATGTGTTGCCGCAGCAAGCACTGCATTCACTGTATCTATCTACTTATTAGTTTCTTTGGTTCTTTTCTTCTGAGACAGGGTCTTACTGTGTTGCCCTGGCTGCAGTGCAGGGGCACAATCACAGCTTACTACAGCCTTGAATTCCTGGGCTCATGCAATCCTCCCACCTCAGCCTTCTGAATAGCTAGGACTACAGGTATGTGCCACTATGCCCAGCTAAATTTTTTTGTAGAAGCAGGGTCTTCCTATGTTGCCTAGGCTGATCTTGAACTCCTGGCCTCAAGCAATCTTCCTGCCTCAGCCTCCCAAAGTGCTGGGATTACATTGCTCCCAGCCTCTACTTGTTAGTTTCAATTCAACAAATAATTTAAGTCTCCGTAAGTAAATCTTTATTCTGATGGGCCCAACTATAATAGTTGTGATAGATTATGTTGAAGAGCTAGCACAAAGCTTGTTACTGCTGTATATTGTTAGTGGGAAGGTTAAAGAGGTGGCTATAGAAAGGTTTTATATTTGGATTTAAATCTCCAACTTGATAATCCTTACCAAAATGATTACTTCTTTTTTGTTTCACTGACTGGCTAAGAATCATTTATTATTAGCAATATTGTTATAGCACTATTTCTCCTAAATGAAAAATTTAGACTTCACCATTAGAAAAAGCTGAGAGGCCAGGCATGGTGGCTGATGCCTACAATCCCAGCACTTTGGGAGGCTAAGGCGGGAGGATACCTTCAGCCAGGAGTTCAAGGCCAGCCTGAGCAACGTAGTGAGACACTGTCCCCATAAAAACAAAAAAAAGAAAAGAAGGAAAGGAGGGGAAGGGAGGGGAGGGGAGGGGGTAGTGGCTCACACCTGTAATCCCAGCACTTTGGGAGGCCAAAGTCAGGAGTTTGAGGCCAGCATGGCCAACATGTTGAAACGCTGTTTCTACTAAAAATACAAAAAATTAGCTGAGTGTGGTGGCATGCACCTGTAATCCCAACTACTCAGGAGGCTGAGACAGGAGAATCGCTTGAACCTGGGAGGCAGAGGTTGCAGTGAGCCGAGATCGTGCCACTGCACTCCAGCCTGGGAAACAAGAGCAAAGCTCT
>NW_016107391.1:7590809-7602486 GCF_001604975.1 Cebus imitator | reverse complement strand
GGCCTCCCAAAGTGCTGGGATTACAGGCTTGAGCCACCGCGCCCGGCCGAGAATGTTGCATTTTAAAGCTCTCCAGGAGATTCTGTGCATACTAGAGAAACGTGATGTAAATAAAATGGTTGTCTTATTTTTCACATTTCAACTGAGTAGACATTGTATATTACTTCCGTTTGTCCATAAATTGTTTTCAGTTTTACCAAGCAAATTAGGCCTTGTTACTTGAGCAAAGGTTCCTCAGGATCCTTGCACAAAGGGAAAGTTCTACAATCTTTGTAATTTTTAAAGTCCAAGACATTTCTAATGAACAAAATGAAAATTATGGTTGGATAATAAAAATGGAACTTGACACTAGAGTTCTTCAAGACCAGGTTAACATTTTATTTTTCCCTTCCTGACACTCAAATTCATAGGTGAAAACATAATAGAACATAAATCAAAATAACATATAAACACAATTCAAAAATGTTTAACCATCTATTATAGCTCTTTGTTTTAAAACACACAAAGGTAAACAGAGACATCTTCATATAACTTATGCTTAATAATTTGTATACACTGTAAAACAACTGAAAATTCACACTACGATCCTAGTGCAAGCAGCGGTGTACAAAAGTGCAAACAAGGTTAGTGATTAACAACTTACCCTCGATTTACCACTTCAACATACTTTACATTCAGCCAAATACTAAAGGCCTCACCATGGAAAAATATTTTATCACTTTTAAAGTAACCTGACTACATTCACCCTGAGTGCTCTTGCCTCAGTATGGCAACTGATTATTAGTTCAGGTTGGGAACAACACCAGGGAATACAGAAACCCATGTTAAACTGGCCATTCTGACATGAATCCATACTCGAAAATGAAAACAATCCCAAAGAAAACCTGTATGTCAAAAACAGAACTGTCCCTGCCTTTTACCCCCAAATATTTTAAACTAAATCTAAGCCACTATTTAAAATGCATGCTGGCCAGGCGCAGTGGTTCATGCCTGTAACACTAGCACTCACTTTGGGATGCCAAGGCAGGCAGATCACGTGAGGTCAGAAGTTCGACAAGCCTGGACAACACAGTGAAACCTGTCTCTACTAAAAACACAAAAATTAGCCAGCTGTGGTGGTGGGCGCCTGTAATCCCAGCTACTTGGGATGCTGAGGCAGGAGCATCACTTGAACCCAGTAGGTGGAGGTGATAGTGAGTGGAGATCACTCCACTGTACTCCAGCCTGGGCGACAGAGCAAGACTCCATCTCAAAAAAAAAAAAAAAAAAAAGTATACTGAAGAAGAATCCATCTACTTCAGTGCTGTAGCTTTTCCAAAAATACTTCTGTGTAAACTCAGTTTTCTATTTCTGCCCTAAAATCTATTTGGGGCAGGGGACACACCAGAAACAAAGTTGGCTTTGGATAACTTCACTTACTTTCCTTTGATTACTTTGGATTCTGTTTAATAGTATGATGAAAGCCCTGAACAACAATTAGTGGCATTAAATATATTAGCTACTTAATGCTCTACATTATAAGGACAAAAATTAATTGGTTCAGAACTGCATCTTTAATAGACTCTATAGCTTTCCTTGACACTGGAGGATCTTTAAAATCCAGGTGTTGGGAGGGGATTTCTGAGGGGGAATGGTTACAGGGTTCAGAAGTAGAAACATAGTTTTTTGTTTGTTTGTTTGTTTTTTGAGACGGAGTTTCGCTCGTTACCCAGGCTGGAGTGCAATGGCGCCATCTCGGCTCACCGCAACCTCCGCCTCCTGGGTTCAGGCAATTCTCCTGCCTCAGCCTCCCGAGTAGCCGGGACTACAGGCACGCGCCACCATGCCCAGCTAATTTTTTGTATTTTTAGTAGAGATGGGGTTTCACCATGTTGACCAGGATGGTCTCGATCTCTTGACCTCGTGATCCACCCGCCTCAGCCTCCCAAAGTGCTGGGATTACAGGCGTGAGCCACCGCGCCCGGCCGAAACATAGTTTTAACAAAATCCCAGTCACTTTACACAGAGGCAGAGTCATATATTCAAAGAGGTGGTTCTTTTATTTGGTTAAAAAGCACTAACTTAAATTTCAAAAGAAGGATAATAATGGAAACGACTAGAAGCATAAACATGTAGTTTTAGGCCAGCACAGTGGCTCACGAGTATAATCCCAGCACTCTGGGAGGTTGAGGTGGGCAGATCATTTGAGGTCAGGCATTCAAGACCAGCCTGGCCAAATGGTGAAACCCCATCTCTACTAAAAATTTAAAAATTAGGTGGGCATGGTGGGGTGCACCTGTAATTCCAGCTACTCGGGGTGGTGAGGCATGAGAATTGCTTGAACCTGGGAGTTAGAGGTTGCAGTGAACTAAGAATCATGCCACTGCACTCCAGCCTGGGAAACAGAGCAAGACTTCGTCTCAAAAAAAAAGAAAGAAAGAAAGAAAAGAAAAAAAAATGCGATTTTGATAATTTAGTCCTTAATCGAAGTACACTGTTTTTCTAAACTCTTATATTTATAGCAGATCCTCTGGCTTTTAATATAGACTACCTTTTATTACCTATTAGTTTTGCATTAAGGAATTTGTTTGCTAATTTCTATTTTTTCATTGTTTCTTGAAGATTTTTTGATGTTTCACCAACTTTTTACATGTTTAAAATTATTTAAATAATATGCTCCAAATTAAATGAACAGAAGGAATTTTGAGAGATTTCCCTTTATGTAGCTATTCTCAGTACACTCTGGTCAAACTTTACTTGGCAATAAATCCTTGCAAACTTCAGTCATATAAGTGACTAACAAGACCAAAATACCACACTGAGTCACATACCAAATACAGTTTCGGAAAATGTAAACCTTTTCCCTGAAACTCTCCAATCATGTTAACTAGAACGATACTGTTTCTAATGATGGAACCTGTGAAAATGCTTGGTTTTGAATGTCGCTAATAAAATCATTTTCTAGAAGGCAAGAAACACTATTATCACAGTTATCCCTTATTTTAATGATTTACAAGTAGTTTATATACTTGGAAAGCACTATAAAGTAGTATGAGCAGATTGAAAACTAAGAAAAAAACCAATATTCTGCTTTTATGCTATAAACCACCAAAAAATTGTATACGGATACAGGCACACCAAACTAAAATTTAGATCTACACAGGCAGTATCTGCATTCACATATCTTTGGCACTCATACAAAGATACTGGTTTAACCAAGCCAATAGTGAATATTTTTTTTCACATACTTTAGGAAATGTCTATTCCCAATTTTAAAAAATGCTATAATGTCCATTCCAAAAATTCACTGAGATAAACTGAAGTCTATCAATTTAACCACCTATGATCCAAAACTGTAATTAACAGCAGTCAGTGAAATAGGTGTGGGGTAAGAATCTCTTTAAAAGTGTAAAAGTAGGCCGGGCGCGGTGGCTCAAGCCTATAATCCCAGCACTTTGGGAGGCCGAGGTGGGTGGATCACGAGGTCAAGAGGTCGAGACCATCCTGGTCAACATGGTGACACCCCGTCTCTACTAAAAATACAAAGAATCAGCTGGGCATGGTGGCGCGCGCCTGTAATCCCAGCTACTCAGGAGGCTGAGGCAGGAGAATTGCCTGAACCCAGGAGACAGAGGTTGCGGTGAGCTGAGATTGGGCCGTTGCACTCCAGCCTGGGTAACAAGAGCGAAACTCCGTCTCAAAAAAAAAAAAAAAAAAAAGTGTAAAAGTGGGTTGAGACCTTATATTTTTACATTTCAGACTTTAGATTTTAAAAAATCTTTTGGACAGTGCCTGAATCCAGTCTGAACTTGTATACCACAGTGTTAACAACCACCCCCTAACATTTTACAGTGTGGGACACAAAATTAGCCTATGTCCCTAGTACTAGTATGTACCTGGAAACTACTCCCCAGTCGCACATATCCACATATGCACACACAGAGTTGTCTTCCTTCTGTGCTTCTACTGTTTCTTGCCATCTTCTTAATTTGGCTCTCTTGAAAAAGAGCAGTACCCAGTGCATATACTACAGAGAGGTTCTCAGAGCTAGACGGTAAGTCCTCTGGCTCAGGAACTCTGCCTCTTGGAGCTGGAAGGAAAGCTGGTTGCTGCTAAACATAGCTTCCTTTGTAGAGGCTAGAGCCATAAAAATCTTACATCTTTGGGAAAATATCCAGAGTTTAGCTGCGGTCCACAAAGTGACTATTTGTTTCTTTGACCTTAGTGTTACAATTAGAATGAGGGTTCTGGAGTGAGAGAGAGATTATACCAGGAAGCATTTTTCCTGGCTAGGGAAACCAGGACATTGTTTCCTTCATAACAATTTACAACACAAATAATTAACTTCTTCAGTATCACAGTGGATACTCTAGAAAACACTTGAATACTGAAGACAGGTAACATGAACAAGAGGCAGTTACTTTTCATAAGGCTTAGTTCTATTTAGTCAGCACTGAAGGAGTAAGCACTTGAAACCTATCTGGAAGAAGAAATCAATGGGCTGCAATGTCATGTTCTACTTTTCCCTTAGTGTTACTGATGTTTCTAGGAAGGGAGGGAGCTCTTTCATTTTCATTTAGAAAGAAGATGAAAGTGAATCAGAAAAGTCAGAGTACTGAAACCAAATGTCATCTTAAGAAGAGACCCTGTCAGCTTAGCTAAATAGTAATTCCTTCCAGTCATATTCCTCAATCCTTATCTGCTTCATAGGTTATATTATCGATGACAAAAAGGACTGTAACTCTAACATGGACAATGGCTACAGAAAACACTAATTTTTGATATTAAAATTATTCATGATGGAATTGGTTAGATATATTATAAAACTTGGCTTATAATCAGAAGAGAAACCTTAAACTTGAGAGTCTTTAAAAATACATTTTTGGCACTTACCTTTCATCTTATCTTACTAATGATGGAATCTCAAACATAAAAAAATTCAATTTCTTAGGAAATTATAATGCTTTTGAAGAACTAAATTTTTCTTAGTAAGCCTGGCAATGAGGTTTGCAGGCCCTATCACATGGCAAGCATAATATCTAAAAACAAAAGTCAGACCAGACACGGTAACTCACACCTGTAATCCCAGCACTCTGGGAGGCCACGGCGGGCAGATCACTTGAGGTCAGGTGTTTGACACCGCCTGGCCAACATGGTGAAACACTATCTCTAAAACAAAACAAAACAAAAAAAGACAAACAAACAAAAAGTCTTTGTTCTATAAAGTAAGAACTACATGAGAGCAAATAAGAAAAAAGAAAATTAGAAACCAGCACTTGTTTTCTTCTGCCAGAAAATAAAATATGACAAAGAATACAAAAGAGCTATAGGATAGGAACAAAATCTCCACATATCTCAGACTGCTGCAGAACAAGCTGTTTTATTCCTCAGATATGCAGGTCTCTGCAATGAAACTGCACACAAGGCCGGGAGTGGTGGCTCACGCCTGTAATCCAAGCACTTTGGAGGCCAAGGCAGGCGGATCACCTGAGGTCGGGAGTTCAAGATCAGCCTGACCAACATGGTGAAACCTCGTCTTTAAAAAAAAAAAAAGAAACTGTGAACAAGATCCTACTTGTTGCTTGCCCCAGGGAGTACCGTTACATGTAAAGAGACTGGGAGTACATCTAAATGTAGAGAGACTGGGGCCTGTCATTACTTTTGGGGAAGAGGCATCAGATTACCCAATTGGGCACCAATAAGACTGGAGCACTTCAGAATCAGACAACTGGGATGGAACTACAGGGCCTACCAAACTGAGAATCAACCTTGTGTACCATAAATGTGCTTTTCTTCAGAAGGCCAATCCCACAGGGACTAGGACACAGACCCCATCAGCAATGGCAGTGGCCACATCGCTAATAAAAATACACATGATTCAGTGATATGTGGTATCAGGTGCAACTGACCACAACCGTCTCATGGTAAATATAAAAGCCTTGAGAGGCTTAAATGCTATCTAAATATTCTGAAGGAATCTCCTTTCCCAACAACCACCTCATATGTCTAATGTTAAATACTAAAATTTTTAGAGTATACTAACTAGATAAGACACATTTAAATGAAACATTTGCCCAACAAGGATGCCAAACATTAGAGTTTGTTTTATTGCATGACGTTTGCATAAGAAAAAATGTTATTGAAAACTGTAAGGCATCATGCAATCATTGAATAAGCTAATTATTAACTGTACACTTAAGATAGGTGGACATATAATCTAAAATTTAAAAACTAGTTCCAAAAAAGTACATAAAAAATTTAACATGATGAGCTTTTAAATATGGTTTATATTTATAATTTCATGTTGTTAAAAAGTGCTTCAAATGTACTGCTGGAAAGTTGCTCTTTATAAATGGCCCTGGGGTGATGTCAGATTATAAACTGTAAAAACCAATTACTTTTATGGAATTAGAAAGCTAACATTGTGATATTGAAACTTACTTGAATCAGTTTTCAATTCTCACTCCAATTAAGTTGATATAATATTAATAATCTAAAAAACATGTTTTATAACCAGCAAAAGTCTATTGAATTCAAGTTATGCATGTTGAGCAATCAAATCTCTAAGTAAGCCTGAACGTTGAGACCTGGAACCAGAGTGGGTCTGTGTTAATCGATGTACTGTGCCATCCAGCGGAAGCCTTCTCCGTAACCTTGTCTTTTGAGCACACTACACATGAAAACTTCTAAGGGTCGGGCATTCAGTTCTTTCAGAGATACACTCCCCTAGAATAGAAGAGAGATATTTTGTTGGAGTTTTATGAAATTAATAAAGCCCCACATCCCAGCAGAATTATAGGTTCTATTTTAGAACAAAGAGTGACTGTGATAAATCCGTGTCTATGTTAAAGTCATGGCTGCTTGGCATCCAGGTCCCCTAAACATCACAAAAAGCCTCCTTCTCTCATGCTACCTTAGGACAGGATGGCCACTCAGTGGGAAAGAGGTGAGCTTGCGAGATACCCAAGGATGAAAATAATCTGACTTAGATTATTTCCAAACTGACTTCGCTAATATTAAACACAAACATTCCCTGAGAAGGTTTGTGACCAAACAAGGCATTTCCTAAAATTAATGTGGAGCAAATTTATAAAAAAGACAGAAAACAGACCAAAGTCTACTTTGTCTAACATAAGAGCCTCCTGCTGTATGCTGCAGTATTTTTCCACCCTGAAATAGTATATGTAAACCAAGAAAATTTTGTGAACCTCTGGGGTTCTTCCATTGTTTATCTGGAATTTTTCAATGCTGATGTTTCCCCCAAAACAAATCCTAAGAAAAGTGAATACCAAAACAATGCATCTTAAAGCTTACTATAAAGTGTATGTTCAGAAAACCCTAAAATATTCCTATGACCAGGTTTATGTCTTATTTATCTCTGGTGAACTCAGGGGCCTAAACACACTACTGCCATGCTTAAACACTCAAATACATAGTTTGGGGGCTGATTCTCAAAATGCATGATAAATAACTCTGAAAGCTTTAATTTGGTTTCCCATAACCACAAGCCTTAGGCATAACTGATCCTTGACATTTTTATTGTCACCAAGAAAAGGTTTCATTCCGTGGTAGAAAGAAATGAAGACACTAAGAAGACCCACATGTATAAATGACAGTTTTCTTTAAGAAAAAAGAATGATAATGGGCTTGTATAGTTGGACAATAGTAATTTAAGAAGACATTTGTACCATAGAATTAAACATTCATACCCATCATAATTTTTTTTTTTTTTACCTTTCCTGTTGTCTGACCATATAAACCAAACATCTCTCGTAACCTCTCTTCACTGATGGCTTCAGGTCTGTCGATCTTATTCCCAAGAATCAGTATAGGCACATTAGCAATGGTTTCATCTGTCATTAGTGACTATAAAAAACAAGAGTTGATATGAAACCATCCAAAGAACTTATTTTGATATGATAAAATAGTAAAGGACTCATTTTCTACCATATCATGTAATAACAACTTTCTTTAGCAAACTTCCCCCACATTTTAAAGTGACCTCAGGGCCGGGCGTGGTGGCTCACGCCTGTAATCCCAGCACTTTGGGAGGCCGAGGCGGGTGGATCACAAGGTCAAGATCGAGACCATCCTGGTCAACATGGTGAAACCCCGTCTCTACTAAAAATACAAAGCTGGGCATGGTGGCACATGCCTGTAATCCCAGCTACTCAGGAGGCTGAGGCAGGAGAATTGCCTGAACCCAGGAAGTGGAGGCTGCGGTGAGCCGAGATCGCGCCATTGCACTCCAGCCTGGGTAACAAGAGTGAAACTCCGTCTCAAAATAAATAAATAAAGTGACCTCAATGAAACCATAAGCTCAATTCTTCTGTCTTTCTAGGGCTCTTCCTGTAAATGTGTACTCTGCTCACCCTGTAAAGCAGTGACATAGAGTGTATAGAATCAGCACCTTAGAGGTAGACAGATCTGGTTTCACTTCTGGTTCTACTGCTGTCTCTTTCTTTCTTTCTTTTTTTTTTTTTGAGATGGAGTCATGCCCTGTTGCCCAGGCTGGAGTACAATTGTGCAATCTCAGCTCCCTGCAACCTCCACCTCCTGGGTTCAAGCGATTCTCCTGCCCCAGCCTCCTGAGTAGCTGGGATTACAGACATGCACCACCACACCCAGCTAATTTTTGTATTTTTAGTAGAGACAGGGTTTCACCATGTTGACCAGGCTGGTCTAAAACCTCTGACCTCACAGTCCACCCGCCTCAGCCTCTCAAGGTGCTAGAATTACAGGCATGAGCTACCAGACCCAGCCTCTACTGCTTCTGAGATGTAACTTTGGGCAAGTTAGCCTGACTGAAGCTCTAGAGAGAATTAGGAACAGTAGTATCTACCCTATGAAGTTGAGAATTAAATGAAGTAACACACACAGTCTCTGGGGCAAAGTAGGAACTCAGGCATTCTCTGTTCTTGTTTCGTAACCATAGAACCTACCTGGACTTTTCCACATGTACAAGTATTTGTTTGCCTGCTCTGGGCAGAGGCATGGTAGGATCAACCTTCATTCAGATCATGGACCTGCTTACTCTGTGGCCCCAGATCTAGTGTTGACCTTGTCTGTGGCTGTTGGGCCCCTTTACAAAGTATGTGACCTGGGATACTGGAAAGGAGGTAGCTACATATGCCTCTGCTCACTCCTGGGAGTAGTGTCAAAGATGGCATGTCCTATCATTTCAGGTTGTGGCTTAAGAAATAACATCCTAGCATGACCGGGGACTCAAGATCAACCCACTCTAGGAATACAGCAGACATGAAATATACTAAAAAGGTATATTCTGTACAGGGTGAGCTTCTTTTTTTTTTTTTTTTTTTTTTAGACGGAGTTTCACTCTTGTTACCCAGGCTGGAGTGCAATGGCGTGATCTCGGCTCACCGCAACCTCTGCCTCCTGGGTTCAGGCAATTCTCCTGCCTCAGCCTCCTGAGTAGCTGGGATTACAGGCACGCACCACCATGCCCAGCTAATTTTTTGTATTTTTAGTAGAGACGGGGTTTCACCATGTTGACCAGGATGGTCTCGATCTCGTGACCTTGTGATCCACCCGCCTCGGCCTCCCAAAGTGCTGGGATTACAGGCTTGAGCCACCGCGCCCGGCCAGGGTGAGCTTCTTAAGTCTTCATAAAGATGTCTGTGTTGGTACCTTCTCAATAGCTACAGTTACTCAAAGTTACTCCCTCTGCATTTTATTTTATTTTTGTTTTTTGAGATAGAGTCTCGCTCTGTTACCAGGCTGGAGTGTAGTGGCATGATCTCAGCTCACTGCAACCTCCACCTTCCCGGTTCAAGTGATTCTCCTGCCTCAGCCTCCTGAGTAGCTGACACTACAGGCACACACCACTATGTCCAGCTAATTTTTATATTTTTAGCAGAGACGGGGTTTCACCATGTTGGTCAGGATGGTCTCGATCTCTTGATCTAGTGATCCACCCACCTCGGCCTCCCAAAGGGCTGGAATTACAGGCATGAGCCACCAAGCCCGGGCCGTCTGCACTCTGAGTAGTCACCACTTAAAGCAATCATTTAGCTCAACAAATTGCTAAGAGTTTCATCAGAGACTGCAGAAAAGCAGCACTCTAATAACCATATCTCCAACCAACTTCTTCAGACTTACCACAGTGATTTGACTATATTTAGTTTCAATTATGTAACTTACATCAAGTTCTTCTTTTGATTCTAACAGCCTTTCATAGTCTGCACAATCCACCAGAAATACAATGCCATTGATAGCAGGAAGGTAGTTTTTCCACACTCTTCGAGCTAACAAAAACAATCAGGAGTTAGAGTTTATTTGCTGGTCAAACCCAGCAGATGGTTTAAGCAAAGAGTCCAACAAGATATCAAGGCCAATAATCCCTTAGCTGCTGCTACTTCACAATATATTCATGTCAATCTTTTACCCAATGGTGCCAATTTCTTCTGAGAACACCAAAGAGGAAATTTCAGTCTTTGCTTGATTGTGGGCAAGTCAAATACTTTAGTCTCTTCCAATTATTGTATGTAAGAAGTAGAATATTTAAAAGAATAAAAATAAAAATAAAAAAAGTAGAATATTTGCCACCAGTGCATAATGATACATGTTAAATTCATTGGAGGACTGCTACTATATAAATCTAAAATATAAGCCGTAAAAAACCTATATGTATATGTAATTACATATATATAAAGTGTGTATTTATATTACACATATATGCAGTGTTCATTTTTTGACATTTCTAGTTATCAGATTTTTTTTTTTTTTTGCCATAGTAAATTGGGAATGAGTGACAAAAGGAAATTAATACTAGGTGTAAGCGTGTTAAATTAGAATAATAAGGCCAGGTGTTGTGGCTCACGCCTGTAATCCCAGCACTTTGGAAGGCCAAGGCGGGTGGATTGCTTGAGCTCAGGAGTTCAGACCAGCCTGCACAACATGGTGAAACCTCATCTCTACAAAAAATACAAAAAATTAGCCAAGGCCAGGTGAAGTGACTCATGCCTGTAATCCCAGCACTTTAGGAGGCTGAGACGGGTGGATCACCTGAGGTCAGCCATTCGAGACCAGCCTGGCCAACATGGTGAAACCCTGTCTCTATTAAAAACACAAAAAGTAGCCAGGCATGGTGGCATGTGCCTGTGATCCCAGCTACTTAGGAGTTTGAGGCAAGAGATTCGCTTGAACCTGGGAGGCAGAGGTTACCGTGAGCTGCGATCACACCACTGCACTCCAGCCTGGGTGACACAGCGAGACTCCATCTCAAAAAAAAAAGAAAAAAATTAGCCAAGTGTGGTGGCGTGCACCTGCCCAGCTACTTGGGAGGCTGAGGTAGGAGGATGGAGCACAGGAGGCAGAGTCTGCAGTGAGCCAAGATCACACCATTGCACTTCCAGCCTGGGCGACAGAGCCAGACTCTGTCTCAAAAAAAATAAGTAAATAAATAAAAAAAATTTTTTAAAAAGCAAACTGTTAGGCCGGGCGCGGTGGCTCAAGCCTGTAATCCCAGCACTTTGGGAGGCCGAGGCGGGTGGATCACAAGGTCAAGAGATCAAGACCGTCCTGGTCAACATGGTGAAACCCCGTCTCTACTAAAACTACAAAAAATTAGCTAGGCATGGTGGCGCGTGCCTGTAGTCCCGGCTACTCAGGAGGCTGAGGCAGGAGAATTGCCTGAACCCAGGAGGCGGAGGTTGCGGTGAGCCGAGATCGCGCCATT
>NW_016107391.1:7573688-7590604 GCF_001604975.1 Cebus imitator | reverse complement strand
TTTTTAAAAGAGACAGTCATCCAGGCTAGTCCACTGCAGCCTCAATCTCTTGAGCTCAAGCCATCTTCCCATCTCAGCCTCCTGAGTAGCTGGGACTACCAGTGTCTATCATCATGCCCCATTAATTTTTTAAATTCTGTGTAGAGACAGGGTCTTGCTATGTTGCACAGCTGGTCTGGAACTCCTGGCTTCAAGTGATCCTCCCACCTCAGCCTCTCAAAGCACTGGAATTACAGGCCTGAGCCCCCATTTCCAGCCACTATGACATATCCTGAAAACAATATAGAAATAAAGTCTCAGACAATTCCATTAGATTCCAATTCTAATAATCATATTCTAGAAATTATTTTGCGTATATACCAGGCAATTATAGGTCTCCAGTGTGCTTTTACTAGCAAGAACTGCTCAGTCTTTTCAACTGTATGTCATATCAGGTCTTTAGAATGCCCGCCAACTCGGTTATGACTTACTATGAGCTAAATGTTGCCAAGTACTTTTGGGGATATAAAAAATGAACAGGCCAGGTGTCGTGGCTCACACCTATAATCCCAGCACTTTAGGAAATTGAGGTAGGAGGACTGCTTGAGCCCAGGACTTCAAAATCAGACTGGGCAAGATAATGAGACCCCATCTCTAAAAAAATTATTTTTAATTAAAAAAAAAAAAAAACGGATTTTAGTCCCTGCAAGTTTAATATAGGAGATAAAGCAGTCTTTCTAAACTTGTTGTAGACATTTACACAAATGCGCTAAGTGCTATGAAGTACAGCTGAGAGCACTCCAACTGAGAATGGATTCCCAAGGGAGGTAGCACTGTGAAGGGGTCACTCATGTGCAGATGGGGATCGCATGAGCAAAAGCATAGAGGTAGAAAAACACCAAGAAGATCTGATTTGGATGAAGTAAAAAGAATGGGAAGGAGAATAGCGGGAAATAAAGACCAGAAAAGTAGGTCAGGTGTTGGCTCACACCTATAATCCCAACACTTTTGGGAGGCTGAGGTGGGAGAACTGCTTGAGCCCAAGAGTTGGAGACCAGCCTGGGCAACTTAGTGAGTGAGACCCTGTCTCTATAAAATAATAATTTTTAAAACCCAGAAAAGCAAACTGGGACCAGATCATAGAGATCCTGAATGCCAGGTTAATAAGTTTGGCATATTTTGTAGGTAATGAGATGGCCACTTAAGGTTTTTTTTTTTTTTTTTAACAGAGCATTAACATGTTCATAACATGATTATAACAGTAGGAAGCAGACTGAAATAGAGAGAATGGAAGCCAAATTTTACTCAAACACTTTACCACCAAAAGCATTTCCAATTTGAATTGACCAGAAGTATCATGAAAATCACCCTTTGCTTTTCTTTATTTTTTATTTTATTGGCTTTCTTTTCTTTTTTTTTTTTAACACCCTTTGCTTTTAAAGCATTTAACGGGGAGTAATAATCCCTACATTTTAAATCTACTCTGGCCTTCAGTGAATAGAATGAGATTTCATATACTGGAACTAACGGCCACATTTTTGTTAAGTTAAAATAAAGTGTTACTTCAGGTTTTCTAATTCCAGAAAAAAAAGAAAAGAAAAGAAAACAAAGTGACTATAAGAGTAATAGAATCTTACCTTGAACATGGCAAAACCCCATCTCTACTAAAAATACAAAAATTAGCCGGGTGTGGTGGCACATGCCTGTAATCCCAGTTACTGGGGAGACTAAGGCATGAGGATCACTTGAACCCGGGAGGCAGAAGTTACAGTGAGCTGAGATTGCACCACTGCACTCCAGTGTGGAAGACAGAGTGAGATCCTGTCTCAAAAAAGTAGAATCTTACCTTGAACATGTCCACCCAGGTCAAAAGTTGTAAACGTCATGCCAGCAATGGTCAGTTCTTCTGAAGCTAAATAAGAATTTAAAATATTTTTACAAACCCATTAATAGCTTATATTACTACTTAATGTTTGATTTACTTTTATTGTAAATAAGGTCAAATCAATCATTTAGGAACTGGCACAATAATACTTTTTGTAATTAGATATACACCAATTCATATTGACATTATAACAAATAATTGTAATATTCAGTTCTCGTATTCATTACCCACCGTAAATCCAACATTTATTTTTCCTTCTCTCTTTTTTTTTGGGGGGACGGAGTTTCGCTCTTGTTACCCAGGCTGGAGTGCAATGGCGCGATCTCGGCTCACCGCAACCTCCGCCTCCTGGGTTCAGGCAATTCTCCTGCCTCAGCCTCCTGAGTAGCTGGGATTACAGGCACACGCCACCTTGCCCAGCTAATTTTTTGTATTTTTAGTAGAAACGGGGTTTCACAGTGTTGACCAAGATGGTCTCGATCTCTTGACCTCGTGATCCATCCGCCTCGGCCTCCCAAAGTGCTGGGATTACAGGCTTGAGCCACCGCGCCCGGCCTATTTTTCCTTCTCTATTCTTTTTTTTCTTTTGTTTTTTGAGACAGTGTTTTGCTTTCCAGTCACCAGGCTGGAATTCCATTCAGTGGCGTTATCTTGGTTCACTGCAACCTCTGCCTCCTGGATTCAAGCGATTCTCCTGCCTCAGCCTCCTGAGTAGCTGGGACTACAGGCACGCACCACCATGCCCGGCTAATTTTTGTATTTTTAGTAGAGATAGGTTTCACCACGTTGGTCAGGATGGTCTCTGTCTCTTAACCTTGTGATCCACCTGCCTCGGCCTCCCAAAGTACTGGGGTTACAGGCGTGAGCCACCGCACCTTGCCTTCCTTCTCTTCTTCCTGCTGAAAATGTTAATCTATTCAGACAAGTATTTGCTACGAATTCAAATAACTGCTCCAATCGAATAACTGTTCATATAATTCATCTTAAATGATAAAGGTGAAATAATTTTCTCTTATGGCTGACACAAGACAGTGTTTAATTATAAACACAATTATAATAAAAATTGTGGCCATTATTTCTATAACTATCTTTCTAACTCCTCCCTTCCACTTCTGGGAGTTCAGTTGCAGGTTTGTTAGACTGTCCGATATTGTCCCACCAGTCATTGAGGCTCTGTTTATTTTGCTTTCAGTCATTTTTCTTTCTGTGCTTCATTTTGGATAGTTTCTATTGCATTGTTCACTGGGCTTTCCTTCTGCAGTACTGGCACTATCTAATTTACTGTTAAGCCTAGCCAGTGAAATTTTCAGGCTGGGCATGGTAACTCACGCCTGTGATCCCAGGACTTTGGGAGGCTAAGGTGGGAGAATCACTTGAGCCCAGAAGTTTGAGACCAGCCTGGGCAACATAGGGAGACCCTTCCTCTATTTTAAAAAAAGTAAGAAAAAAAGAAATTTTCATTTCAAATACTGTATTTTTCAGTTCTAGAAGTTTCATTTGATTCTGTTTTATATCTTCCATTTCTTTCCTCATGTTTGTGTTTTCCTTTAAATCCCTGAGCACATTCATAGTGATTGTCTTAACATCTTCATCTGCTATTTCCTTCATCTTCGTCACAATTGTGTCTGTTTCTACTGATTGAATCACACTTTCCTGTTTCTTTGCATGTCTACTAATTGCATATTGAGTGCTGGATTTTGTTGCAGTCCTTTGAAGAAGGTTGAACTTTGTTCTGACAGTTCACTTGCTTGCAGATCAGTTTTTAAGATTTGTTAGGAGGCTAAATGGGGTTAAATAACAATGATTCCCAGCTCCCAGTGAGCTCTAGTCATTATTTGGCTAGCAGCATTCTTTTTTTTTTACTTTATTAAAATACTGAGTTTTAATTCACATGTATATTTTTGTCTCCCCACCATTTCCATGTCTGACCACCACTACTATGTCCTATCATAACATTCCATACACACTTAAAACCAAGCAAAGGGTGGAGTTCCATCTTTAAAAACTACAGGCATTTTGGACAACACATTCTTGGCAATGGTATCTGGACAACATTTATCAAACACGGTAGGGAAAATTCTCACTCTGCATTATAAAAAGGACAGCCAGATATCAACTGTTACAGAAATGAAATAAGACAGAAAATTTTTAACAAATTGTTTAAACTATTTTCTTAAAGAGACTTCCTCCACTGCCAGAGATCTTGAATAGCCTCCTGGTCAGTCATCTGGAAGCAATTCTTCACATAACTGATGAACTTGGCTTCCACTTTGGGAAGAGAACCACCTTTTTCTATACTGGCTTGCATTTTTGCTTTAATGTCTTCTACAGAACTAGGTCCTTTTGGTGTTTTAGGAGTTTTTTCCTGTTTTTGAAGTTTTTGGTGTTTTAGGAGTTTTTTCCTATTCTTGTCCTTTTGATCTTGGTGTTGATGATGGTTTTGAGTCTTCTCCATTCTGATTTGACTTTTGTGCACTTTTGGCTGGAGTATCACGTATAGATTTCTTTGCTGGCACTTTTTCTTCAGTTTCCTCATCATCTTCATCATCATCATCATCATCATCATCATCCTCTTCAACAGCAGCAAGTTTTACTTTTTTCTGTGGAACCTTGCTACCACCTCCAGGGGCAGACCGCTTTCCAGACATACTTAAGAGTTTCACATCCTCCTCCTCCTCATCTTCTGACTCTGCATCTTCCTCCACAGCTACTAAGTGCTGTCCACTGATATGCACTGGCCCTGAACCACACTTCAATCGTAAGACCACTGGTGGTGTTATTTCAAAGCCCCCAAGGGAAACCGTTGGCTGTACAGACATTTTCAAAGTTGCCAGTGTTACTTTAATTGGACTGCCTTCATAATTCATTGCCTCTGCTTCAACAATGTGCAACTCATCCTTTGCACCAGCTCCTAAACTGACCATTCTTAAAGATAACTGGTGCTTATTTTCATCATTATCCACCTTAAAGTGATAATCTTTGTTGGCCTTTAGTTCACAACCGAAAAGACAGTTCTGGGGCCTCAGGGGGCTCATGTCCGTGTCCACTGAATATTCCATCGGGTGGCAACACACACTTAGGTGGAAGAGAAGGTGGACGGAGATAAACGACCACTGCTCAAAAGAACAGCCACTCAGGATGGACTCACACCAGGGACAGCAGCATTCTTTAGTTTTTTCTCTGAAAACTGTTATTTGACCAGCCTTTTGGAGTATTATCCAATGCATGCACAGATTGGTATTCTGCTATGTAAATTTCTAGATTCTTTCTGTCCAGAGGTCCCTCCTCTCTGGCCTAGCAAAAAATTCTAGTCCTGTTGGCCTTTCTACATCTCCTCAACTCAGCAAGACTATTGGACTATGTTTGGGCGTCCTCTCCTTGCACCATGGTCTGAAAGTTATCTCTTGCCATAAAACTAAAATAAAGAAGAGTTGTTTCCTTTCTCTCAGGAATTATAGTCCTGTGCTAGCTGTTGCCCAATGTCTGAAAACAGTTGTAGCATATTTTTTGTCCAGTTTTCTAGTGCATACAGTGGGAGGGTAATTCCAGACCCAGTAATTCCTTATGGCCAAAAGCATAAGTGCCCCATAATGACAACATAAGTTTATTGTTTGTTTGTTTTTTAGACAGAGTCTCGTTCTGTCTCCCAGGCTGGAGTGCAGTGGCACAATCTCTGCTCACTGCAACCTCCGCCTGGAGGGTTCAAGTGAATCTCCTGCCTCAGCCTCCCCAGTAGCTAGGATTACAGGTGCATGCCACCACACCTGACTAATTTTTTTCTATTTTTAGTAGAGATGAGGTTTTGCCATGCTGGCCAGGCTGATCTCGAATGCCTGACCTCAAGTGATCCACCCGCCTTGGCCTCCCAAAGTGCTGGGATTACAGGTGTGAGCCACCGAACCTGGCCAACAACCTAAGTTTTAGTGTAACTACTTTAGTCCAGAGTACTTTATCTTGTTAAAACAAGATATCCTCCCGCCTGTGCCTCCCTAAGTGCTGAGATTACAGGCATGAGCAACCACACCTGGCCCAGGTGGTCTTTCTAAAAGAACAAGAACACACAAATTATTTTAAAAATTGTTTTAAAACTTTCCATTTTTGGCCAGGCACAGTGGCTCACCCCTGTAATCCCAGCACTTTGGGAAGCCAAGGCAGGCCGATCATCTGAGGTCAGGAATTAGAGACCAGCCTGACCAACATGGAGAAAAAATTTTTTTACTAAAAATAAAAAATCAGTAGGGCGTGGTGGCCCATGCCTGTAATCCCAGCTACTCGGGAGGCTGAGGCAGAAGAACTGCTTGAACCTGGGAGGCGGAGGTTGCAGTGAGCCGAGATGGCGCCACAGCACTCCAGCCTGGGCAACAAGAGCAAAACTCCATCAAAAAAAAAAAAAAAAAAAAAACTGAATTTTTGGCTGGGTGTGGTGGCTCACATCTGTAATCCCAGCACTTTAGGAAGCTGAGGCAGGTGGATTGCCTGAGGTCAGAAGTTTAAGACCAGACTGGCTAACATGCTGAAACTCCTTATCTACTAAAAATACAAAAATTAGCTGGGTGTGGTAGCACGTGCCTGTAATCCCAGCTACTAGGGAGGCTGAGGCAGGAGAATCGCTTGAACCTGGGAGGCAGAGGTTGCAGTGAGCTGAAATCATGAGACCGCACTCCAGCCTAGGCAACAGAGTGAGACTCTGTCTCAAAAAAAAAAAAATATATATGAGTACTACTTCAAGATCTAAATATACTCCCTGGGAGCCAGGTCACATATAATTTACTATATTATTTTAGGAACAGGTCAAGTCACCTGATCATAATTTATCTACCAGAAAACGCCCCCAAAACAAAAAACTTGCCCATGTGTGGTGGCTCATACCTATAATCCCAATACTTTAGGAGGCCAAGACAGGCTGATCACTTGAGCTAGGGATTTCGACACCAGCCCGGGCAACATACTGAAACCTGGTCTCTGAAAAAATATAAAAATTAAGTGGGCGTGGTGGCATATGCCTGTGGTCCCAGCTACTTGGGAGGCCACGTCAAGAGGATGGCTTAAGCCAGGAAGGCAGAGGTAGCAGTGAACTGTGATCATACTGCTGCACTGCATGCAGCCTGGGCAACAGAGCAAGACAAAGCAGAACACTTTTGGTTAGTGTGTGTGACTTAGCATCACTTGATCAAGTATAACATTGTATGTGAGGATATACTTACTGGGATGTAATGTTGGGACATGTTGTCCAAGTCTGTCATCTTTTAGCATGTGTAGCAATGTTGTTTTTCCTGCATTATCCAATCCAAGAAATACCAATTTACCAGTCTTCTTATATAATCCTGCAAAGTAAGAGCTATGATTGGTCAAAGTGATATCTGACACTGATTATCCAAATGAATTAAAATTTGACCCAATTAAGGTTGGAGTTGTAAACCTATTTTCGATTTTAAAAGAGCTATTTTAAATCTATTCATGGCTGGGCACAGTAGCTCACACCTGTAATCCCAGCACTTTGGGAGGCTGAGGCAGGCCAATCATCTGAGGTCAGGAATTCAAGAACAGCCTAACCAACATGGTGAAACCTTGACTCTACTGAAAATACAAAAATTAGCCAGGTGTGGTGGTGTATGCCTGTAATCCCAGCTACTCGGGAAGCTGAGGCAGGAGAATCACTGGAACCCAGGAGGCAGAGGTTGCAGTGAGCTGAGATCATGCCATTGCACTCCAGCCTAGGCAACAGAGTGAGACTCTGTCTCATAAATAAATAAATAAATCTATTAATGATTTGGGACTTCAAATAATTATAAAACCAAACTTTGACTCAGTCAATAGAATATGTGTGTTACCTTAACATATCTACAATGCCAAAATGCTAATTACTTTAATTTTAGAAGTATCAACCAGGTATTGATTGATAAATTGATAAACAGAAAAAAGGCAGCATTGACCAATTTATAATAGACTGGAATTGAACTGCTAAATTTCATATCGAACTTACTTTATTTATTTACTTAGAGACAGGTTCTCGCTCTTGCCTAGGCTGAAGTACAATGGCATTATTACAGCTTGCTGCAGCCTCAACTTCCTGGCTTCAAGCAATCCTCCCACCTCAGCCTCCTGAGTAGCTGAGACTATAGGTGTGTACCACTACACCTGGCTAAATTTTGTATTTTTTGGTAGAGATGAGGTTTTACCATGTTAGCCAGGCTGGTTTTAAACTCTTGGCCTCAAGTGAACTGCCCACCTTGGCCTCCCAAAGTGCTGGGATTATAGGCATGAGCCACACGCCCAGCCAAACTTTTTTATTTTATTTTATTTTATTTATTTATTTATTTTGAGAGAGTCTCGCTCTGTTGCCCAGGCTAAAGTGCAGTAGCGCAATCTTGGCTCACTGCAACCTCTGCCTCCCAGGTTCAAGTGATTCTGCCTCAGTCTCCTGAGTAGCTGAGACTACAGGTGCATGCCACCACGTCCGGCTAATTTTTTGTATCTTTAGCAGAGATGGGGTTTCACCATGTTTGTTAGCCAGGATGGTCACAATCTCCTGACCTTGTGATCTGCCTGCCTTGGCTTCCAAAGTGCTGGGATTACAGGCGTGAGCCACCATGCCCAGCCATCCAAACTATTTTTTACATGTTTAATTGTCTAACCTCCATAGAATTATATTAAAGAAGACTAGTATTAACTTATAGTAGCAGCTGAAAAAATATTTAATCAATAAACTTTTTTCTGGTTCAAGTTGGCATTTGAAATAAACATTTAAAGACATTAGGCAATTATACTTTTAGGCCATTCGTTTTCTAATAAATTCATACTAAAATAACACCTCGTCTTTATCCATGCTTAAGTCTAAGAAATAAACTCTTTGATGTCCTAATCTTTTCTTTTTTGGGGGAGAATTATATATATTTTTTAATCATTAAAGAATCTACTTGTTTGACTGTCACTACTTCTATGAGTGTCACGGAAAAGCAATTTGCCCTAGATTACAAAATTTAAAAGCAATACCGCCAGGCGTGGTGGCTCATGCCTGTAATCGCAGCACTTTGGGAGGCCCAGGCAGGCCAATCACGAGGTCAGGAGTTCAAGACCAGCCTGGCCAACATGGTGAAACCTCGTTTCTACTAAAAATACAAACATTAGCCAGGCATGGTGGCAGCCGCTTATAATCCCAGCTACTTGGGAGGCTGAGGCAGGAGAATCACTTGAACCCAGGAAGCGGAAGTTGCAGTTAGCCGAGATAGTGCCATTGCACTCCAGCCTGGGGGACAAGAGCGAGACTTCATCTCAAAAAAAAGAGAAAGAGATGCAATGAGTAACTGAATATATTTGTATGATTACAAAGCCCATACTCTTAACTATTGCCTCATATATAAAGAGGCTCGACACAAATAAACCATAATATATAAATAAGATAAAAGGAGATAACTAAGAGAGCAAAGGACCAATGTTACCTAAAAACTGTAGCAAGGAGGCTGAACGCAGTGGCTCATGCCTGTAGTCCCAGTGATTTGGGAGGCCGAGGTAGGTGGATCATTCGAGATCAGGAGTTCAAAAACAGCCTGGCCAACACGGTGAAACCCTGTCTCTACTAAAAATACAAAAAGTAGCCGGGGAGGCTGGTATACGCCTGTAGTCCCAGCTACTTGTGAGGCTGAGGCAGGAGAATTGCTTGAACCCGGGAGGCGGAGGTTGCAGTGAGCTAAGATCGCGCCACTGCACTCCAGTCTGGGCAACAGAGTGAGACTCAGTGCCTCCCCCTCAACAAAAAAAAAACTGTAGCAAGGCTGGGCACAATGGCTCACGCTTGTACTCTTAGCACTTTGGGAGGCTGAGGTGGGTAGATCCCCTGAGCTCAGGAGTTCAAGACCAGCCTGGCCAACATGGTGAAGCCCCATCTCTACGAAAAATACAAAAATTAGCTGGTATGGTGGCACACACCTGTAGTCCCAGCTACTTGAGAGGTTGAGGCAGAAGAATGGCTTGAACCTAGGAGGCAGAGATTACAGTGAGAGATCACGCCACTAAACCCCAGCCTGGGTGATAGAGCGAGACTCTGCCTCAAAAACAAAGAAACAGAAAACCAGCCTGGGCAACATAGCAAGACCCCATCTCTATAAAATTAAAAAAAAAAAAATTCCTGGGTAAAGACATCTTATTTAGCAGATTATAAACTGCTATTTATGGTATACAAGGTACTTTATGGAACGTGCATTTTAATAATAAAAATAACATACTGAATTCCTGTAAGGATTAAATGATATAAAGCATTAAAGCACATAGGTAAACTAGCTAATAAATGGTAGATATTTCTGTTAGTAATATTCCTAACACCTTAACAGCCAGGAATTATTATTACCATTTTACAGATAAGGAAACTCAGGCTAAGGTGAAAAAAAGTAATTTGCCAAAGATTATTTAATTTAAAAGGGATATAACAAGTAATTGAACATACTTGTATGATTTCAAAGACTATATTCTTAACTATTCTTAACTACTGGCTTATATATAAAGAGACTTGACACAGATAAGCACTTTTAAATAAATAAGACCAAAGAGGATAACTATAGAGAACAAAGAACCAACATTACCTAAAAACTGTAGCACACTGCTGAAACCACTGTAAATCCAATCAAATATGAAGGACATATCCAAATCTGATAGGGTCTGAAAAAAGGAGTTTTGAATTTAGTAGTCGACATTAAACACCAATACTGTTAAACACCAACTCTGAGTAGATAATCCTACAGCAACCTTACTGCAAAGAATTACACACTCTTATCCAGGCTGGTCTAACGTGATCTATATTGATGTAGTGGCTCATGCTTGACATTCTAGCATTTTGGGATGCCTAGACAAGAGGATCACTTGAGCTTAGGAGTTCAAGACCAGCCTGGGCAGCATGGCAAAACCCCATTTCTACAAAAAATAAAAAATTAGGTAGGCATGGTGGAATGCACTTGTGGTCCCAGCTATTTAGGAGGCTGAGGTGGGAGGATCACTTCAGCCCAGGAGGCTGAGGCTGCTGTAAGCCCTGATCACACCACTGCACCCCAGCCTGGGTGCCAGAGTGAAACCCTGTCTTAAAAACAAAACAAGGCCGGGCGTGGTGGCCCACACCTGTAATCCCAGCACTTTGGGAGGCTGAGGCGGGTGGATCACGAGGTCAGGAGTTTGAGACCAGCCTGGCCAACATGGTGAAAACCTGTCTCTACTGAAAAAAAAAAATCAGCTGGGTGTGATGGCGGGCGCCTCTAATCCCAGCTACTCTGGAAGCTGAGGCAGGAAAATCACTTGAAACCAGAACGTAGCGGCTGCAGTGAGCCAAGATCGCGCCACTAAACTCCAGCCTGGGCTACATAGTGAGAATCCATCTCAAAAAAAAAGAAAAGACACTAAAATACCAAGTAGAAACCATTCTTTGTCCACTAAAGTAGCAAAATGAAAAAGAATTTTAACAGCCAGGACCAAAAAGGATGTGGTAAAAAAGAGGCACATTTGGTGGCCTCTTTTAAACTAGCACAAAATCAATTAGGCAAAAATATATCTGTTACTACATTTGACCCAAGAATTCTACTTTTAGAAATTATCTTATGCTTAAAGGCTTAGCTTTAAGAAGACCCCCCCAAAAAAAAAAAAAAAAAAAAAAAGGCCAGGCGTGGTAGCTCATGCCTGTAATCCAAGCACTTTGGAGGCCAAGGCGGGCATCACCTGAGGTCGGGAGTTCAAGACCAGCCCAACCAACATGGTGAAACCCCGTCTTTAAAAAAAAAAGAAGACCAAAAAAAAAAAGAAATTATCTTAAATATAGGCCAGGCACAGTGGCTCACGCCTGTAATACTAGCAATATGGGTGGCTGAAGCAGGTGGATCACTTGAGTTCAGGAGTTTGAGACCAGCCTGGCCAACAAGGTGAAACCCTGTCTCTACTAAAAATACAAAAATTAGCTGGGCACGGTGGGGCGCAACTATAGTTCCAGCTACTTCTGAGGTTGAAGCATGAGAATTGCTTGAGCCTGGGTGGCGGAGGTTGCACTGAGCTGAGATCGCACCACTGCCTGGGTGACACAGCGAGACTCGTCTCAAAAAACAAAAAACAAACAAAAAAAAGAAATAATCCTAAATATAGAGGCCAGGCCCGGTGGCTCACGCCTGTAATCCCAGTAATTTTTTAGGCAGGCTGATTACTAGAAGTCAGGAGGTCAAGACCAGCCTAGCCAATGTGGTGAAACCTGATCTCTACTAAAAACGTGAAAATTAGCCGGGTGTCGGTCGGGTGCAGCGGCTCACACCTATAATCCCAGCACTTTGGGAGGCCGAGACCGGTGGATCACGAGGTCAAGAGATCGAGACCATCGTGGTCAACATGGTGAAACCCCGTCTCTACTAAAAATACAAAAATTAGCTGGGCATGGTGGCGCACGCCTGCAGTCCCAGCTGCTCGGGAGGCTGAGGCAGGAGAATTGCTTGAACCCAGGAGACAGAGGTTGCAGTGAGCCGAGATCGCGCCATTGCACTCCAGCCTGGGTAACAAGAGCGAAACTTCGTCTCAAAAAAAAAAGAAAAGAAAAGAAAATTAGCTGGGTGTGGCGGCGCGTGCTTGTAATCCCAGCTACTCGGAAGGCTAAGGCAGAATCACTTGAACCCAGGAGGTGGAGGTTGCAGTGGGCCAAGACTGCATCACTGCACTCTAGCCTGGGTGATAGAGTGAAACTTCCTCTCAACAACAAAAATTAGCCATTGGTGGTGCCTGGCGCCTGTACTTATAGCTACTAGGGAGGCTGAGGCATGAGAATCATTCGAACCAGGGAGGAGGAGGTTGCAGAGGGCCGAGATTGCACCACTGCACTCCGGCCTGGGAGACAGAGTGAAACTGTCTGAAAAAAAAAAAAGGAAATTATTCTAAATATAGAAAAGTTTCAAGTTTTATGTATAAAAATATGTATCACAAGTGTTACTTTTAGGCTGGGTATGGTGGCTAGTATCTGTAATCCTAGCACTTTGGGAGGCACAAGCAGGAGGATGTTCAAGACCATCCTGCGCAACATAGTGAGACCCTGTCTCTACAAAAAATGGAAAAAAAAATTAGCCTAGCATGGTGGTACACGCTTGTAGTCCCAGCTATTCAGGATGCTGAGTTGGGAGGGTCCTTGAGCCTGGGAAGTCAAGACTGCAGTGAGTCATGATTTTACCACCACACTTCAGCCTGGGCAACAGAGCAACATCCTATCTCAAAAACCACAAAAATAACAAAATTATATATGGCCTATGAGGTATTTATCAAAACTTATTGGGGGTTGTGGGGAGAGGAAGAAAAGTAGAGAAAAAAGAAAGAGAAAAAGAAAGGTTATTTTAATAAAGTAAGTTTCCAAGTCCAATTATACCTGTGTGGAATAAAACTTTTTCTCTTTATTTTGGTCTTTTTAGCAATTGGTTCCAGGTGGTAAATTTCTGGGTATTATCTTTCTGTATTTTTCAAATTGTAAGTAATCACATTATCAATTTTTTTTGTTTTTTAGAGACAGAGGTCTCACTATGTTGTCCAGGTTGGTCTCAAACTGCTGGGCTCAAGCCATCCTCCCACCTGTGCCTCCCAAAGCGCTGGGGATTACAGGCATGAGCCACCATGCCTGGCCATTACTGAATGGTACAAAAAATCTTTTAAATCACAGTAGAAAACTCAGTATTTACTTGATATATCCTTTGATAAACCGATCGGGTAATACGGAAAATAAGAGGGAAGAAAGCCTCTTAAGAGAGATCACATCCCAGCCCGGACAACATGGTAAAACCCCATCTCTACTAAAAATAAAAAATTAGCCAGGCATGCTAGTGGACACATGTAATTCCAGCTACTAGGGAGGCTGAGGCAGGAGAATTGCTTGAACCCAGGGGGAGGAGGTTGCAGTGAGCCCAGATAGTGCCACTGTACTCCAGCCTGGGCAACCGAGTGAGATTCCGTCTCAAAAGAAAGAAAGATGACATATACTTTTGACCAGGCGTAGTGGCTCACGCCGGTAATCCCAGGATTTCGGGAGGCCAAGGCAGGTGGATCACTTCAGGCCAGGAGTTCAAGACCAGTCATGGCCAACATGGCAGAACCCTAACTCTACTAATAATACAAAAATTAGCTAAGAGTGGTGGTGCATGCGTATAATCCTAGCTTCTCGGATGGCTGAGGCACAAGAATTGCTTGAGCCCAGGAGACAGAGGCTGCAGTGAGTCGAAATCCAGCCACTACACTCCAGCCTGGGTGACAGGATGAGACTCTGTCTCAAAAAAAAAAAAAAAAAAAAAAAAATACACACACACACACACAATCTTTCAGGGCTGGGCATAGTGGCTTATGCCAGTAATCCCAGCTACTCAGGAGGCCAAGGTAGGAGGATCACTTGAGGCCAGGAGTTCAAGACCAGCCTGGACAACAAACCAAGACCTCCATCTTTACAAAAAAAATTAAAAATCTGCCAGGCATACTGGCATGCACCTGTAGTACCAGCTACTCAGGAGGCTGAGGCAAGAGGATCGCCTGGGAGGCAGAGGTTGTGGTAAGCCAAGATTATACCACTGCACTCCATTCTGGGCAACAGAGTGAGACCCTATCTCAAAAAATAAAAATAAAATCACTCCAGCTCATGACTCAAGTAATTCCTTGACCTCCCTCATAACCTACACCCAGCCATCCCTAGTCCTATTAATTTCTTGCAGTAAAGACTCACCCTTTCTTTAGTTCTCACAGGAACTACCTAGTGAAGAATCTTTTGTCACATTCCTAAACAACCATCTTAACCTCAAAATTTATCTCTACCCATCTTGGTTTTTTTGAGATGGAGTCTTGCTCTGTCGCCCAGGCTAGAGTGCAGTGGTGTGATCTCGGCTCACTGACCTCCGCCTCCTGGCTTGAAGTGATTCTCCTGCCTCAGCCTCCCAAGAAGCTGGGACTACAGGTGCCCACCACCATGCCTAGCTAATTTTTGTATTTTTAGTAGAGACGGGGTTTTGTCATGTTGGTCAGGCTAGTCTTGAACTCCTGACCTCAAGTGATCCACCCGTCTCAGCTTCCTAAAGTGCTGGTACTACAGACATGAGCCTCCGCACCTGGCCCACCTCTACCTATCTTGTACAGTGCCTCCAGAGCAGCTTTGCCAAAACATCATCTTGGACTTGACTTACAGTCAAGGTGACTGTAACTCTCAGTTTGCTGGGGATATTCTCAGCTTCTGCCTATCTCAGTGTCATAATTAATAGTGCTTCCTTTCTCTCAAAAGGGTCCTGGTTTAAGTGACAGATTATTTGGCCACCCTATACATGTGGATGGAGAGCCACCTGAGGTTTTTAAGCTGAGAAATGATTCTATTAACTCCTAGTCCATTTAGTATTCCAGAACTTCTACTATCTACCCCGTAGCTCCCTTTCCAAATTTAACACATATTACTTTCTTACTTGCAGCTTTCCCTAGGTCAAAGTAAACTGCTTGCCATTAATTGTGGGTAACCCATATTTTGCCATCTTAAAACCTTTGCGGTGGGGCACAGTGGCTCACCCCTGTAATCACAGCACCTTGGGAGGCTGAGGCAGGCGAATCACGAGGTCAGGAGATCAAGACTATCCTGGCCAATGTAGTGAAACCCCCATCTCTACTAAAATAAAAAATTAGGCAGGCATGGTGGTATGCACCTGTAGTCCCAACTACTGGGGAAGCTGAGGCAGGAGAATCGCTTGAAGCCAGGAGGCAGAGTTTTCAGCTACTCAGGAGGCTGAGGGCAGGGGAATCACTCAAACTAGGGAGGCAGAGATTGCAAGTGAGCTGAGATCACGCCACTGCACTCCATCCTGGTGACAGAGCAAGGCTGTCTCAAAAAAACAAACAAAACCTTTGCCTTTATGCCTATAATCCCAGCACTTTGGTGCTAGGGCAGACAAAGCCTAGCTCCAGGATTCATAAACTGTGTGACCTTGGACAAGTTATAAATTTCTCCTGAAAAATCTCTCAGGGCATATAAAGATCAAATGAGGTAAAATGAACAAAATAAGGCTGGTTGTTGTTATTATCAGGAAGTGAGGCAGCCAGGTGTGGTGGCTCATGCCTGTAATCACAGCATTTTGGGTGGCCGAGATGGGTGAATCAGGAGGTCAAGAGATCAAGGCCAGCCTGGCCAACATGGTGGAACTTCATTTCTACTAAAAATACAAAAATTAGCTGGGCATGGTGGCACATGCTCGTAATCCCAGCTATGCAGGAGGCTGAGGCAGGAGAATCACTTAAACCCAAGAGGCAGAGGTTGCAGTAAGCCAAGATCGCACCACTGGACTCCAGCCTGGTGAGAGAGCAACACTCAGTTTCAAAAAAAAAAAGTAACACCAGGTGCAGTGGCTCATGCCTGTAATGACAGCACTTTGGGAGCCTGAGGAGGGAGGATCCTTGAGCTCAGGAGTTCAACACCAGCCTGGCCAATGTGGTGCAACCCCGTCTCTGCTAAAAATATAATAATTAGTCAGTTGTGGTGGTGAGTGCCTGTAATCCCAGTTATTCGGGAGGCTGAGGTGGGAGAATTGCTGAAACGCAGGAGGCAGAGGTTGCAGTGAGTGGAGACTGCACTACTGCACTCCAGCCTGGGTGACCAAGTAAGATTCCACCTCAAAAAAAAAGAGAAAAAAAATGGCTGGGCATGGTGGCTCACGCCTGTAATCCCAGAACTTTGGGAGGCCGAGGTGGGTGGATCACCTGAGGTCAGGAGTTCAAAACCACGCTGACCAACAAGGTGAAAGCCCATCTCTAAAAAAAAAAAAAAAAGAAAGAAAAGAAAATTTAGCCAGGCGTGGTGGTGCACACCTGTAGTTCTACCTACTCAGGGGGCTGAGGTGGAACAACTGTTTAAGCTTGGGAGGTGGAGACTGTAGTGAACCAAGATGGCACCACTGCACTCCAGCCAGGGTGACAGTAAATGGGATAAGAGGTTAATAGGTGAGGCAAGTGAGGAGGGATTCCTGTTTCAAAAAAAATTGAAATGGTAAAAAACTAAAATCGTTTAAAAAAAAAAAATGTGGTCCCGGCGGAGTCACCAAAA
>NW_016107391.1:7565492-7573178 GCF_001604975.1 Cebus imitator | reverse complement strand
GGCTCACTACAACCTTCACCTCCCAGGTTCAAGGGATTCTCCTGCCTCAGCCTCCCGAGCAGCTAGAATCACAGGTGTGCACCACCACACCTGGCTAATTTTGTATTTTCAGTAGAGACCGGGTTTCACTATATTGGCAAGGCTGGTCTCGAACCCCTGACCTCAAGTGATCTGCCTCTCATGGCCTCTAAAAGTACTGGGATTACAGGTGTGAGCCACTATGGCAGGCCTGGAAGTGAGATTTTCTTCTCAAAGAAGGGTGAGGCTTGAGTATGATGATAAACTGAAGAAAAGGAGCTCGTGGAACAGAAGAAGTTAAAAAGATAAAAGAAAGAGAAGGAAACAATTAACCAAAAGAGACAAAGTCCCAGGAGGAGCTTGGACTGAGAGCACATCTTTCTGTCTAAGGTTAAAAGGAAGAATGGCCAAAAAATTTCCAAAGTGAAGAGGTATAGAGAATTTTTGAGGAGCAGAGCAAGCATTACAATAGCTACTGTGGGGAATGAATCAAGTTAAAAGAGTGCAGAAAAAAGCCAAGGACTCAGGTGGAACTGAAACTCAAACACAGTGCTAATCTGTGCTGATTTCCAGCCTCCCACCACCCACCAGCAATGCTCAACATGGAGTGACCAGAGATTAGGAACATCAAGGATAGAAACAAAAAAGGACAAGGGGAACAGGATTTTAAGAGTACAAGTGAGAGGGACTGCAGGGATCTGATAAGAAGTTCAAGTTGAGTGGACAAAGGTAGTAAGAAGTATATAGAAAGGTAGTATATAGAGATGGAGCGGTCATCAAAGGCAAGCTTCTCACAGAACAGAGCCGGGGAAATAGGGTAGAAAAAGTCTGTAAGCCAAAAACAGAAAAGGATAAGAGAGGTAAAAGGTGGGCCAGAATTGTACCAGCAAAGTGGAAGAGAATATAGGAGGTACAAGAATTCAAGAGAAGTTCAGAGTTGGGTGATGGCAAATTCCAAGGCCTGGCTCTGGCACGGACAGATTAAAATAATGGAGGTGAAAGGTACCGGAAGCCAGGCTAGAGGGTACATTGTCCACGTTGACAGGCAGTGTAATCATCTGGAAGTTTGGAGGGCACTGATATAGAAAGCAAGACTGTGAATCAAGTGGCAAAGTCCTCACTGAAGATGACTGCTGGGAGGTGAGAGCTAAGTAATGGTGAAAAGCCTTGAAAGAAAAAGGACTTTTTGCATAAGGATGGTACCAACTTGCTGTTGTAAAATTTGTCCCAAGAGAGATAATCTAATAAGACACAGAGAAACTCTGCTTTGGAAGATAATAATATACATATTTGTTTAAAATTGTGGTTTCAGTCAGGCACAGTGGCTCACACCTGTAATCCCAGAATTTTGGGAGGCTGAGGCAGGCGGATCACCTGAGGTCAGGAGTTCAAGACCAGCCTGGCCAACATGGCAAAACCCCATCTCTACTAAAAATACAAAAATAAAGGCCGGGCATGGTAGGGCATGCCTGTAATCTCAGCTACCCAGGAAGCTGAGGCAGGAGAATTGCTTGAACCCGGGAGGCAGAAGTTGCAGTGAGCCAAGATCATGCCACTGCACTGCAGCCTGGGTGACAGAGCAAGACTCTCTGTCTCACAATAAATAAATGAAATAAAAATTGTGGTTTCTAGGAACCTTAAAACAAGCTAGGAGTAATCAGAAACAGAATTAACTATATATTTTTTATTGTTGTTAAGTAGAGGTAAAAATGCCCAACTAAGAATAAAAGTTACTTAGCTACAAAAAGATGGACACCTGAGCCGAGAAAACAGGTTACACAACACCATGAACACACTATTAAGACATGTGAAGAGCAAAGGTCAAGAACAAGGAAACATACACCCGTCAGCAGATTTATTTATTGCACCAATACCAAACAGGAAAAGTCCCTATGCAAATTAAAAAAGTGATCTACTCAAGTAACATGAAAATCAGTGTAAAGGATGTAATGGAACAGAATCTCAGATTACAAGTAACTGCTTAAAGTCTTATTCAATTAAACTTATATGGATGGCTCATTTATATGAAGTATCCTGGATAGATAAATGCATAGAGTAAGTATATAGTGGTTGTCAGACTGAGGAAAGGAAAAATGGGGAGTGATTGCTAAGAGGTACTGGATTTTTTGGGATGATCACATGTTCTGGAATTAGATAATGGTGATGTTTATACAACATTGTGACTCTACTAAAAACACTTAATTGTACAATTTTAAAATGTCAATTTTATGGTATATCAACTGTATCTCAAAAAAGCTATTATGGAAAAATTTTTAAAGCAAAATTTAAAAAGCTTGTATGGCATTTAATATCCAAAACTCATATACATTAGTAATTACACAGAACCATTTGGTTTTTATTTTTTCTGACACAGGGTCTCACTCTTACCCAGGCTAGAGTGCAAGAGCATGATCTCTGCCACTGCAGCCTCAATCTCTGGGATTCAAGCAATCCTCCCATCTCAGCCTCTTGAGTAACTGGGACTACCAGCACAGGCTACTATGTCCAGCTCATTTACCTTTTTTTTTTTTTTTCTTTTTCTGAGATAGAGTTTCCCTCTCTTTACTGCCCAGACTGGAGTCCGTGGCGTGATCTTGGCTCACTGCAACCTCCACATCCTGGGTTCAAGCGATTCTGCTGCCTCAGTCTCCTAAGTAGCTGGAACTACAGGTGCCTACCACCATGCCTGGCTAAATTTTGTATTGTTAGTAGATACGGGGTTTCACCATATTGGCCAGGCTGGTGTTGAACACCTGACCTTGAGATCCAGCCACCTCAGCCTCCCAAAGTGCTGGGATGACAGGCATGAGCCACGAGAATCGCTTGAACCAAGGAGGCGGTGGTTGAGGTGAACCGAGATCACGCCACTGCACTCCAGCCTGGGTAACAAAGAGAGCAAAACTCCATCTCAAAAAATAATAAAAAAATTTTTGACTAGCCTCGGCAACACGGAAAAGCCCCATTTCTACAAAAAATACAAAAATTAGCCAGACGTGGTAGCATGCACTTGGTGACAGTGAGACCCTATGTCAAAAAAATAATAAAATAAAAATTAAAAATACAGCCAGGTGCGGAGGCTCACGCCTGTAATCCCAGCACTTTGGGAGGCTGAGGCGGGTGGATCACCTGAGGTCAGGAGTTCGAGACCAGCCTGGCCAACATGGTGAAACCCCATCTTTAAAAAAAATAAAACAATACACATTAGTTCTCAGTGGTCCTTAAAAAAAATACACATAAAATGACAAAATACAAATACCCAAAAAATACTCTTGGGAGAAAATGAGAGACATGATAGTCTAAAGCAGCAAATATGACATCAGAGTATAACTGTAGAATCAATGCATTAATAACTTTGAGAAAAAAATTTTTTTTTTTGAGACAGAGTCTTACTCTATTGCCCAGGATTGATCACAGTGGTGTAATCTTGGCTCACTGCAACCTCCACCTCCCAAGTTCAAGCAATTCTCTGCCTCAGCCTCCTAAGTAGCTGGGATTACAGGCCCCGCCACCACGCCAGGCTAATTTTTTTGTATTTTTAGTAGAAACAGGGTTTCACCACCTTGGCCAGGTTGGTCTTGAACTCCTGACCTCATGATCCACCTGCCTCGGCCTCCCAAAGTGCTGGGATTACAGAGCCACCATGCCTGGCTACAAAAAATTTTAAAAATTACCTGGGTATGGTAGCACGAAACTGCAGTCCCAGCTACTCAGGAGGCTGAGGCTAGAGGACTGCTTGAGCCCAAGAATTCAAGGCAGTGAGCTATAATAACACCACTGCATTCCACCAGCCTGGGCAACAAAGTGAGAGACCTGTCTTTTTTTATTTATTTATTTACTTATTTATTTTTTAAAAGATAGGGTTTCAGCATGTTGGTCAGGCTGGTCTTGAACTCCCGACCTCAGGTGATCCGCCCGCCTTGGCCTCCAAAGTGCTTGGATTACAGGCGTGAGCCACTATGCCCAGCCGAGCCCTGTCTTTTTTTTTAAGAAAAAAAAAAAGAAAAAGAAGGATAAGCCAGGCATGATGGCTCATGAATCACTTGAATCCGAGGCAGAGGTTACGGTGAGCCAAGATGGTTTCACTGTACTACAGTCTGGGCGATAGAGTGAAGAGAGACTCCGTCTCAAAAAAAAAGAAAAGAAAAAAAAAGAAACACTATGGCATTTTAGCATTCAAACTTGTAAGCTTCAAATGATATGGAAATGATTTTCATTTCTTTTTCTCTTTCTTTCTTTTTTCTTTCTTTTTAGTGACAGTGTGTTTTTCTGTCACCCAGCCTGGAGTGCTGTGGCATGATCACAGGTCACTGCAGTCTTGACCTGACCTCAAGCAATCCTCCCACCTTAGTGGCAGGTAGTTGGGACTATCAGCCTACCGGCCAGGGCCCTGCACCCAACTAGTTTTTTTTTTTTTTTTTTCTAAATGTAGAGACTGAGTCTTGCTATATTGCACAGACTGATTTTCATTTCTGTTAGACTCATCTTTTGTCTTAATTATTATTTGAATTTCTATTCCAGCACAATAATGTAAGGCAAAGGAAGGTTAAAATGTACCTCATTTAAACTGCTAATCTTTATACTTACTGACAATGCATCTCTGACATTTCTAAAATGAAGACACCTTCCTTTTCTACAAACTCAGAAAATGCCAATGAACAATCTTAAAATTTTTAAAGTTCAAAACATTTTGGTGACAGTCACAAGTCTACTGAAAGGTACAATAGTAGATATTCATGTTGCTTTGCTATACTGGCATCACTAATTATTTGTCATCTGTAAAATGACAGCTAGTGCCTTACACATAGTAGATAGTCAATAAATGCTCTTTTTCTTTCCTTTTTTCATTGTTTCAATGCGACTTACTATTCACTGATATTTTACAGACTGCATCAAAGATACTTGGTAATATAGAGGCTCATATAAGAACACACAAATACTAAACCTAAACAATACTAGGTTTAATTTTTCAAGTTAAAAGGACCTCTTCACTTCATATTGTCCAATGTACCAAACACCTTAAACTCCTGATGAATCTGGTTCTTTCACCTAACAAGTTTTAGCTGTTTTAAAACAAATTTTTATCTTCTTGGAAAAGCTTCAACACCTTAAAAATCAGTACAGTGGCTGGGCGAGGTGGCTCACGCCTTTAATCCCAAGCCCTTTGGGAGGCCGATGCGGGAGGATCACCTGATGTCAGGAGTTCGAGATCAGACTGGCTAACATGCCGAAATCTCATCTCTACTAAAAATACGAAAATTAGCCAGGCGTGGGGGCATGCGCCTATAATCTCTCAGGAGGCTGAGACAGGAGAATCTCTTGAACCCAGGAGGCAGAGACTGCAGTGAGCCGAGATTGCACCACTACACTCCAGCCTGGGCTACAAGAGCGAAACTCCGTCTCAAAACAACAACAACAAAAATATAAAAAATAAAAATCAGTACACTTTTCTCAACAGTGTATCTTTTTTCCTACTTAAATGGGACTTTGGGCTGCAAAAAAACGTTAACCAGTACTAGCAAGGAAGCTCAGTTTGTCTCTACACTAACTGGGAGAGCTGAAAACACCAGGCCGCGTCATAGCCTCTTCGGCTGTCAATGAGACCCGCCACCTTCACCTTACCAGGTAAGAAAACTGAGGCCCAGGGGAAGGAAGGGGCTTGCCTGCAGCCATCTCGTTCTTTCCTGAAATGACCAAGCGTCTGACAGCAGCAGTGCTCTGCTCCGAGGGCTATCAGACTGCCCCGCGGAGCATGGAAGAGACCTGTCCTCCCTCGCGCCTCCTAATCCCGGGGTGAAAAACAAGGTGCCCCTTCACGCAATGCCACAGGCAGGGGCCCTGAGCAGGTCTTTGCCCTAAAAGTGCGCCTTCTAGGGTATCCACAACTGCTGCCAGCCGGTCCCCCCAGAAGGAGGGGCTGTCACTTACCAGCAACTGGAGAGAACGCAATCCCCTGCTTGGTGTTGGCCGTACACCCGGAGACCTAACTGCAAAGCACGATGGCTGCCTTGGCCCCAGTTCTCATCAGCCCCTTCCGGGCCGGCGGGTGCCTCACTAGCTACAGTCCGCAGGACCGCTTCGCCGCGCGCTCTCAGTTCCGCCTCCCGGCGGTCCCGTTGCCAATTCCTCAGCTGAGCCAGTTTGCTCTCAACCACCGCCCCGCTCCGCGACACCACCGGGGTCTCGGAGCCTCCTGGTTTCCCCACACCCGGCCGCCCGAAGGGATTTGAGGGCCCTGCGTCCCTAGAAAGGAACACACCGTCCCTACCTAGGGAAAATTACTTTTGGCATTTTTTGGGGGTTTGGGGGAAGGAGTCTTACTCTGTCACCCAGACTGGAGTGCAGTGGGGCGATCTCGGCTCACTGCAACCTCTGCCTCCTGGGTTCAAGTTATTCTCCTGCCTCAGCCTCCTGAGTAGCTGGGATTACAGGCGCGCACCACCACACCTGGCTAATTTTTGTATTTTTAGTGGGGACATGGTTTCACCATCGTGGCCACCAGGTGTGTCTTGAACTCCTGACCTCGTGATCCACCCGCCTCGGCCTCCCAAGTGCTGGGATTATAGGCATGAGCCACCGCGCCTGACGCTTTTTTTTTTTTTTTAGACAGAGTATCGCTCTGTCACCAGGCTGCAGTGCAGTGGAGCGATCTCGGTTTGCTGCAACCTCCGACTCCCTGGTTCAAGCAATTCTCCTGCCTCAGACTCCGGAGTAGCTGTGATTACAGGCACGCTTTTTTGAGGCAGAGTCTCGCTCTGTCGCCCATACTGGAGTACAATGGATCAATCTCAGCTCACTACAATCTCCGCCTCCTGGGTTCAAGCGATTCTCCTGCCTCAGCCTCCCGAGTAGCTGGGACTACAGGCACCTGCCACACCCAGCTAATTTTTTTTTTTTGCATTTTTAGTAGAGACAGGGTTTCACCATGTTGGCCACGCTGGTCTCGAACTCCTAACCTTGTGATTTACCCACCTCAGCCTCCCAAAGTGCTGGGATTACAGGTGTGAGCCACCGCATCCGGCATTCATTCATTCATTGAGAAGTCTCACTCGGTGGCCCAGGCTGGCATTCATTCATTCATTCATTCATTCATTCATTTATGGATTCAGAGTCTCGCTCCAGGCTGGCATTTATTTATCTATTTATTTAATTTATGGAGACAGAGTCTCCCTCTGTGGCCCAGACTGGAGTGCAGTGGTGCCAGCTAGGCTCACTGCAACCTCCGCCTCCCGGGTTCAAGCAATTCTCCTGCCTCAGCCTTTGGAATAGCTGGGACTACAGGCGCACGCTGCCACGCTAATTTGTTTGTATTTTAGTAGAGACGGAGTTTCACCGTGTTGCCCAGGCTGGTCTCGAACTCCTGAGCTCAGGCAATCCGCCCTCCTCGGCTTCCCAAGTGCTAAGATTGCGGTGTGAGCCACCTTGCCGGCCGAAGTAAACCTTTTTTGTATGTTTGTTTTACTATGGAACCGTTCACGAATTTGCACATCATCCTTGTGCAGGAGCCAGGCTAATCTTCTTTGTATCGTTTCAATTTTAGTGTATTGGCCGGGCGCGGTGGCTCAAGCCTGTAATCCTAGCACTTTGGGAGGCCGAGGCGGGTGGATCACGAGGTCAAGAGATCGAGACCATCCTGGTCAACATGGTGAAACCCCGTCTCTACTAAAAATA
>NW_016107391.1:7561781-7563352 GCF_001604975.1 Cebus imitator | reverse complement strand
AAAAAAAAAAAAAAAATTTAGCTGGGCATGGTGGTGTGCCTGTAGTCCCAGCTACTTGTGAGGCTGAGGTGGCAGGATTGCTTAAGTCTAGGAGATCCAGGGCTGCAGTGAGCTATGATCCCACCACTGCAAGAGTGAAACTTTGTCTCCCCAACCCCCTCAAAAAAGATATTCCATATTTTTAGGCCAAACCAATGTATAACCTCATGTACTGATACACAATTTTTCCTGTGACTTCTGCTTTTCTGAAATTTACCCCTGCCTTTAAAATTTTCCTGGACTGGGCAGTGGCTCACATCTGTAATCCAAGCACTTTGGGAGGGTCAGGTGGGTGGATCACCTTTGGCCGAGAGTTCAAGACCAGCCTGGCCAACATGGTAAAACTCCATCTCTCTTTAAAATACAAAAATTAGCTGGGTGTGGTGGTGTACGCCTGTAATCCTAGCAACTTGGGAGGCTGAGGCAGAGAATTGCTTGATCCTGGGAGGCGGAGGTTGCAGTGAGCCAAGATAGCGCCATTGCACTCCAGTCTGGGTGAAGGAGTAAGACTCTGAATAAAAATTAAAAAAAAAATAAAAAACAGCCAGGCATGGTGGCTCACACCTGTAATCCCAGCACTTTGGAAGGCCAAGGCGGGCAGATCACGAGGTCAGGAGTTTGAGACCAGCTTGGCCAACATAGTGAAACCCCATTTCTACTAAAGATACAAAAAATTAGCTGGACGTGGTGGTGCATGTCTGTAATCCCAGCTACTCAGGAGGCTGAAGCAGGAGAATCGCTTGAACCCAAGAGGCGGAGGTTGCAGTGAGCCCAGATCATGCCGTTGCACTCCAGGCTGGGCAACAGGGCAAGACTCTGTCTCAAAACAAACAAACAAACAAAAAACTCTGGCTTGTAAGTCATTGGGGAGGTCAGGTCTTAATTGTGAGCTACCAGATTCTTCTTGTTTAGTGCCCTGTAAATAAATACCCTCATGTAAAGCCTGGATATGGATGTCAGGCCTTACTGCATTGGGAAGCAGACTTCAGTTTGGTTGGGTAACAAGCTTCCTCAGCAACTTTACAACTTACTTTTTTTTTTTAGACAGAGTTTTGCTCTTGTTGCCCAGGCTGGAGTGCAATGGCAAGATTTTGGCTCACTGCAATCCCCGCCTCCCAGGTTCAAGCAATTCTCCTTCCTCAGCCTCCCAAGTAGCTGGGATTACAGGCATGCCCCACCAGTCCTGGCTAATTTTGTGGTTTTAGTAGAGACCAGGTTGGTTTCATAATGTTGGCCAGACTGGTCTCAAATTCCTGACCTCAGGTGATCTGCCCACCTTGGCCTCCCAGAGTGCTGGGATTATAGGCATGAGCCACAGCGCCTGGCCTACAATTTAATCACTGAAGTTATACAACTGTATATGTAAGATTATTTGTTTAAATAATCACACCACCAACAGACATTATATAAGCTTCTTGAGATTATGACCCCTATATACTTCTTTCCCTCCTGAACCTATTTTCAGGGCCTGGCACAAAATAGGTACTTAATAAATATGATTTGTAACATGAAGGACTCCTAGGAACATTTTT
>NW_016107391.1:7555805-7559242 GCF_001604975.1 Cebus imitator | reverse complement strand
GGTTTCACCATGTTGACCAGGATGGTCTCGATCTCTTGACCTCATGATCCACCCGCCTCGGCCTCCCAAAGTGCTGGGATTACAGGCTTGAGCCACCGCGCCCGGCCTCAGAATTGTGTTTTTAAATGTTTCCTCTGGCAGTAGTGTGTGGGTTTTACTGGAACAAATCAAGACTGAAAGCTGAGACAAGTAAAGAGTCTGCTGCAATTACACAGGTGAGAGGTAACAAGGGCCTGGGTTGAGTCAGTAACAACAGAGAAAGAGGGAATCCTATGAGAAACTGTAAAGGTTGGAGTCTATAAGATTTCATGGTTGGGCACAGTGGCTCACACCTGTAATCCAAGCACTTTGGGAGGCCGAGCTGGGAGGATCAGGAGGTCAGGAGTTTGAGACAAGCCTGGCCAAGATGGTAAAACCCTGGCTAATATAGCCGAGTGTGGTGGCGTGCACCTGTAATCTTAGGTACTCAGGAGGCTGAGGCAGGAGAATCCCTTGAACTTGGGAGGCAGAGGTTACAGTGAGCTGAGATCATGCCACTGTACTCTAACCTGGGTGACAGAGTGACACTCTGTCTCAAAAAAAAAAAAAATTCATGATTGATTGCATGTGGCTAGCAAAAGCAAAAGAGGTAGCAAAGTCCAAAGTTTTACTTGGATTAGTAAGTCTACTTCTCTCTATCTCTAGTACAACCACCTTCCTGCAGGCCACCATCAGCTCTGACCCAAGTTACAGCAACAATTCCATTATTTGCTCTCCAATAAATTATTCTCACAGTGGTTGTATAGATTTTTTTTTTTTTTGAGAGGGAGTCTCTCTCTGTCACCCAGGCTGGAGTGCAGTGGTGCAATCTCAGCTCACTGCAACCTCCGCCTCCTGGGTTCAAGCGATTTGTCTGCCTCAGCCTCCAGAGTAGCTGGATCTACAGGTGCATGCCACCACGCCCGGCTTGTTTTTGTATTTTTAGTAGAGACTGGGTTTCACCATATTGGCCAGATGGTCTCAAACTCCTGACCTCGTGATCCGCCTGCCTAGGCCTCTCAAAGTGCTGGGATTACAGGCGTGAGCCACTGTGCCCCACCAGTTTTGTTTTTGTTTTTGTTTTGAGAATGGGAGTCTTTCTCTGTTGCCCAGCCTGGAGTGCAGTGGTATGATCATGGTTCACTGCAGCCTCAACCTCCCAAGTGATCCTCCCACTTTAGCCACCCAAGCAGCTGGGATTACAGACAAGTACCACCATGCCCAGCTAATTTGTTAAAATTTTTGTTGAGATGGAGTCTCCCTATGTTGCTCAGGCTAGTCTCAAGGTCCTAGGCTCAAGTGATCTTCCTGCCTTGGCCTCCCAAAGTGCTGGGATTACAGCCATGAGCCACCTTGCCTGGCCTGATTTTTTGTTAATGGATTCATCTTAAACCATGAATTGGACCAAGTTATTCTTCTATTTAGAATTCTTCGATTGCTTCCCCAAACCTCTAAACTCCTGAAAATGGCTTACAAGTTTCTTATGGCTCTGTTTCCCTCTACTACTCCAGTCTCATCTTACCCCATTCTGCCTTGCCCACCGCAGCAAGCTGATTCCTGCCTCTGGGCTTTTCTAAATGTTCTTCCTGACTGGAGCCCTTTCATTACCCATCTCCTTTTTTTTTTAAGAGACAGGGTCTCACTATGTTGCCCAGGCTGGAGTGCAGTGGCTATTTACAGGCGCGATCCCACTACTGATCAGCACAGGAGTTTTGACCTGTTCCGTTTCTGACCTGGGCTGGTTCACCCCACCTTCGGCAACCTGGTGGTTCTCTGCTCCCGGGAGGTCACCATATTGATGCCAAACTTAGTGCAGACACCCAATCAGCATAGCGCACTGCAGCCCAGAACTCCTGGGCTCAAGCGATCCTCCCACCTCAGCCACCCAAGTAGCTGGGACCACAAGCACGCACCACCGTGCCCGGCAACCCATCTCCTCTTTTTGCTAGTTAGGTTTCTCATCCTTTGGATCATAGCTCAAATGTCATCTCTTGTCCTAACCATGCTATCTAAACCAGGTCCTTCCTTGCTATTTTCTGCCTCAGCACTGATTCCTCAATAGCACTTACCAATTTAAAACTTAAAAATATATAGGTATTTACATTTTCGTTTCTTTCAACTATAAACTCCACAGAAGGAAGATATCTTATCTGTCCTGTTCCTTTTTACTTGGTGCCTGGTATATAAAAGGTATTTAATAAATATATTTTCTGACGGGCACTGTGGCTCAAGCCTGTAATCTCAGCATTTTGGAAGGCCGAGGTGGGAGGATCACCAGAGTTCAGGAATTCGAGACCAGCTTGGCCAACATGGTGAAACCCCATCTCTACTAAAAATACACAAATTAGCCAGGCGTGGTGGCAGGTGCCTGTAATCCCAGCTACTTGAAAGACTGAGGCAGAAGAATCACCCGAACCCTGGAGGCAGACATTGCAGTGACCTGAGACTGTGCCATGGCACTCCAGCCTGGGCAACAAGAGTGAAAAACTCTGTCTCAAAAAATAAATAAATAAATAAGTATTTTTTCCAACTTGAGCAATATAGTGAGACCCTGTCTGTACACAAAATTTTAAAAATTAGCTAGGTGTGGTAGCACATGCCTGTAGTCCTGGTTACTCATGAGGCTGTGGTGAGAGAATTGCTTGAACCTGGGAGATGGAGGATGCAGTGAGTTATGATCACACCATTGCACTCCAGTCTGGGCAACAGAGTGAGACTCTGTTGCAAAAAAAAAAAAAATTTATGAATAAATGAAGGAAGAAGCTGGTGAAGTTATTTATGAGAAAGTGTCATGAGGAAAAGGTAGGTTTAGAGGGGAAGGTACACATCTCTAATACTGTGGTGTCAGGGTATCTGTAGACAAATAGTTGGGATTAGAAAAGGAAAAAGACACTTTGGGAGGCCAAGGTGGGTGGATCAACTGAGGTCAGGAGTTCAAGACCAGCCTGGCCAATATGGTGAAACACTATCTCTACTAAAAATACAAAAAATTAGCTGGGCATATTGGCAGGTGCCTGTAATCCCAGCTACTCGGGAGGCTGAGGCAGGAGAACCACTTGAACCTGGGAGACTGAGGTTGCAGTGAGCCAAAATCATGCCACTGTACTCCAGCCTGGGTGACAGAGCGAGACTCAGTCTCAAAAAAAGAAAAACAATTGGCATTTGATACTGTACCTCTAGCCCTGCTCAGGTGACCTGGGGCTGAGCAGAGGCTAGCGCTCCAACTACAGTATTAGGCCTTATCACAATATAACATAATAGTTGAGAACCTAAAAGAACTTGAGACCTCTCATTACTAAGCACTCAAGTTAAAAAAAAAAAGAACTTGGCCGGGCGCGGTGGCTCAAGCCTGTAATCCCAGCACTTTGGGAGGCCGAGGCGGGTGGATCACGAGGTCAAGAGATCGAGACCATCCTGGT
>NW_016107391.1:7551102-7555534 GCF_001604975.1 Cebus imitator | reverse complement strand
AAAAAAAAAAAAAAAAAAAAGAACTTGAGACCAATATAGTTTAGAAACAAGTGCTAGTGATGTGGTTTAGGCTACAAGCATAATAGTAACTTACAGTACTGAACTAATGAGGGTCAAAATAGAATAGGCCTGGGGCAATGGTTCAAGCCTGTAATCCCAGCACTTTGAGAGGCTGAGGCAGGCTGATTGTTTGAGTCCAGGAGTTCGAGACCAGCCTGGGCAACATGGCAAAACCCTGTCTCTACAAAAAATACAAAAATTAGTGGGTGTAGTGGTGTGAGCCTTGTAGTACCAGCTACTCAGGAGGCTGAGGTGGGAGGATCACTTGAGCCTGGGAGATATGTTTTTCTGTTTTGTTTGTTTGTTTGTTTTTATTTTGAGATGGAGTCTTGCTCTGTTGCCCAAGCTGGAGTGCAGTGGCTCTATCTCGGCTCACTGCAACCTCTGCCTCCCGGGCCCAAGTGATTCTCCTGCCTCAGCCTCCTGAGTAGCTGGGACTACAGGCATGTGCCACCACGTCCAGCTAATTTTTGTATTATTAAGAGAGACAGGGTTTCACCATGTTGGTCAGGCTGTTCTCAAACTCCTGACCTCCTGATACACCTGCCTCGGTCTCCCAAAGTGCTGGGATTACAGGTGTGAGCCATTGTGCCCGGCTGAGCCTGGGAGGTCAAGGCTGCAGTGAGCTATGATCATCACACCACTGCACTCTAGCCTGGGTGACATAGTGAGACCTTGTTTCTATTTTTCCTTCTTGGTTCTCTACATATGGTCAAAGTTTCTAAAAAGAAGAAAATAGAATTGTCAGAAGGCTGGAAGATAAGACTCTTTAAATTTATTCTGTCAAAAATGTTTACTGAATATAAACATTTACCTGTTAAGTGTGAGGCCCCAAGCCAAGTGCTGAGAATACCCAGGTGAACAAGACACAGTTCTTGGTCTCTATTCACTGATGGTCTAACAGGCAAACAGACATGGTAACCTTGGAATTGACAGGATACGTATGGACTTATATTCCATTGAAAAAAAGATAAACGGCCGGGCGTGGTAGCTCACGCCTGTAATCCAAGCACTTTGGAGGCCAAGGTGGGCAGATCACCTGAGGCCAGGAGTTCGAGACCAGCCTATCAACATGGTGAAACCCCATCTTTATTAAAAATAAAAATAAAAAAATAAAATAAAAAAAGATAAACATAGACACAAATAGGGCCAGGAGCGTCGCTTGTGCCTATAACCACAGCACTTTGGGAGGCTGAGGCAGGAGAATCACTTGAGGCCTGCAGTTTGGGACCAGCCTGGGGCAACATGGTGAGACCTCATCTCTATAAAATAATTTAAAAAGACACAAATAAGGCCGGGCGTGGTGGCTCACACCTGTAATCTCAGCACTTTGGGAGGCCGAGGCAGGCGGATCACCTGAGGTCAGGAGTTCAAGACCAGCCTGACCAACATGGTGAAACCCCATCTTTAATTTAAAAAATAAAAAAAAAGTTAAAACAATGGTAAGTGTAATGAAAAAACATAAGCCAAGTAAGAGGGACAGAGTGAGCTGTGTTACATAGGATATTTAGAGAAGCCCTCTTCAATTAAAGTAACATTTGAACAAAGGCCTAAAGGAGTGAGAGATTGAGCTCCCTGGATGTCTTGGGGAAGAGCATCTCAAGTAACGGAAATAAGTGTAATGGCAGGTTTGTGCTTGGATAGCTAGAGAAATAGCAAATGTGTCTGGAATGGAGTGAGTGGGGAACAGTGTGGAAGTCAAAGAGGTAGCAAGGCCAGGTCATGTGGGGCCTTGAAGGGTATGGGTAGCACTTTGGATTTTACTTAGCTTGTGATTAGAAAAGTCATGCATAAAAATTTTAATTTGATAGAGCAAGCAAAGGTAGTAATCACAGATGTGGGAGTATAGGAAAGTAAAAATGAAATCAGTATTTCAGGAACTCAATTCAACATGTGGAATAGATTAGAGAGAGGCAATCCAGAAGGCTATTCATTCCAACAGTTCAAGTGCAAGATGATGAAAACTAACCAGAATGGGCAGCAAGAATGGTAAGAGCTACATAAAAATGAAAAGTTTTCAAAGAAAGCAATGGGGTTTTCAAAGAAAGCAATGGGATTTTCAGGCTTGGTGTGGGATGAATGTACTTGTAATACAGCTTCAGAGCGGCTAATTTCAGATACAAACAGATGTCCTGCCAGAAGCAAATGAGGCCAAAGAAACTGTTCTTCAGATGGAACCACAAGAGAGTTTCAGTAAACAAAACAGTTGTTCTTCTAAACCTTTTGTAATTGAAACTGTTCTTTGTTTGAAATAGAAGTGAAACAATCTTTATTTTTAATAATTAAAGGACCCAAAATGATTTTCCCCTTCCTGAGAAGTAAACCAAATGGATCCTATTTATCACCTGAAAATGCAACAGTCATGAGCAGGCAGGCAAAGGAGCTCATGTGAGCCTAAGTCCACTTCTGCATATCAGCAAATTTTATTAGAATTGCTTGTCTCCTAGTTTTGAGTCTAAATAATCAAATATAATGGAATATTCTTTTTTTTTTTTTTTTTTTTGAGATGGAGTTTCGCTCTTGTTACCCAGGCTGGAGTGCAATGGCGCGATCTCGGCTCACCGCAACCTCCGCCTTCTGGGTTCAGGCAATTCTCCTGCCTCAGCCTCCTGAGCAGCTGGGACTACAGGCACGCGCCACCATGCCCAGCTAATTTTTTGTATTTTTTTTAGTAGAGACGGGGTTTCACCATGTTGACCAGGATGGTCTTGATCTCTTGACCTCGTGATCCACCCGCCTCGGCCTCCCAAAGTGCTGGGATTACAGGCTTGAGCCACCGCGCCCGGCCTTATAATGGAATATTCTTAGTATAGTGCTTATATCCTTACTGAAACAGTTTCTTGTCACTAATTTTTTGGTTTACAATTTTTTTTTTTTTTTTTTTTTTTTGGAGTCTTGCTCTGTTGCCCAGGCCGGAGTATAGTGGCATGCTCTCAGCTCACTGGAACCTCCACCTGGGTTCAAGTGATTCTCCTGCCTCAGCCACCTGAGTAGCTGGGATTACAGGGGCCTGCCACCATGCCCGGCTAATTTTTTGTATTTTTTGTAGAGATGGGATTTCACCATGTTGGCCAGGCTGGTCTTGAACTGACCTAGTGATCTGCCTGCCTAGGCCTCCCAAAGCGCTGGGATTACAGGCCTGAGCCACTGCGGCCGGGCTACAGATAAAAAAGTAGAATATATTACTGACATCAGTTTAGAAAAGTGTATGGCAGTGTAGAGTAAATACAGGTAACTGAACAAAGAAATATCAATAACAATTGGTAAGAGCAATTTTTTTTGAGACAGGGTCTGGCTTTGTGCCCCAGGCTGGATTGCAGTGGCAAGATCTCAGCTCACTGTGACCTCTGCCTCCCAGGTTCAAGTGATTCTCCTGCCTCACCCTCCGGAGTAGCTGGGATTGCAGGCACCCACCACCACACCTGGCTAATTTTTGTATTTTTAGTCGAGACAGAGTTTCATCATGTTGGCCAGCCTGCTCTCCAATGTCTGACCTCAAGTGATTCGCCCACCTTGGTCTCCCAAGGTGCTGGGAATATAGGTGTGAGCCACTGCACCTGCCCAAGAGCAATTGTTATAATTGCTATTGCCAATAATTTTTTCAGGCTGGGCGTGGTGGCTCACGCCTGTAATCCAAGCACTTTGGAGGCCAAGGCGGGCGGATCACCTGAGGTCGGGGATTCAAGACCAGCCTGACCAACATGGGGAAACCCCGTCTTAAAAAAAAAAAAAGACAAAAAAAAAGAAAAAATAATAATAATTTTTTCATATTTCTGTGACCACACTTTAAGATGTCATCAAAGGATTTGATATTGTGTGGAAAATACTTAATAGGAAAACTACTTAACTTTTAAAATATGTTGTCCCATCTCAATTACATAAACTTATCTTCCTACTATCCCAAAGGTTAGGCAGATGACGAATGCTGTTTTTCTCTTCTCTCTCTCTGTCTGTCTCAGAATATATATATACAGGGCCTTGCCTAGGCTGGAGTGCAGTGGCACAATCACAGCTTACTGCAGCCTCGACCTCCCAGGTGCAAGCAATCCTCCCACCTGTCTCCTAAGTAGCTGGGACTACAGGTGTGCATCACCATGCCCAGCTAATTTTTTACATGTTTTTGTAGAGATGGGGTTTTGCCATATTGCTCAGACTGTTCTCCAACTCCTGGGCTTAGGGGATCCACTTCCCTCAGCCTCCCAAAGTCCTGGGATTATAGGCATGAGTTACCATATCTAGCTTTCAATACTGTAGTGCTGATTACACTGAAAGTGTAAAAAACATTTGAAATAATCATTGTTGGAGGGGGTGGGGCTGAAAAGATTTTTATTTATTTATTTATTATTATTTTTTTTAACTTTTTTTTTTTTTT
>NW_016107391.1:7548384-7549533 GCF_001604975.1 Cebus imitator | reverse complement strand
AAAAAAAAAAAAAAAAAAAAGATATTGTACTTGGATCTTGTATAAAGGAATTGAATTGTTGAATGCTACTTAGAGCAAATACATTTTTAGTCAAGTTCTGAGGGAACTAACATGGCTACCATGGTGAAACCCCATCTCTACTAAAAATACAAAATTTAGCCAGGCATGGTGGCAGGCACCTATAAGCCCATTGGGAGGCTGAAGCAGAATTGCTTGAACCTGAGAGGCAGAGGTTGCAGTGAACTGAGATCGTATCACTGCACTCCAGCCTGGGCGACACAGCAAGACTCTATTTCAAAAAAAAAAAATTTTTTTTAAATAGAGATAAGAGGACTCTCGTTGTTGTCCAGGCTGGTCTCAAACTCCTGGCCTCAAGTAATTCTTCTGTCTCAGCCTCCCAAAGTGAATGAATAACAAGAAGTGAGACACCTTGCCCAGCCTGACACAGTGATTTGGAATTAGGTAAGATGTACTTCACATTGAGGTTTCAGAACCACGTGGCATGACATTTTAATCAACAGTGCAAATCTATAAAGAAGGGCTTTATTATCAGCACAGAGCAGGAAAAACCCTAAACCGAACGAAGGTAGCTAAGATGATTACTGGGTCATTAATTAACTATGTTGTCTAATCACCCCAGTTTCTACCTCCGTTTGGCTTCAAAAGTCAAAAAAGTCAACTTGAAAAAAAAAAAAAAAAAAAGCCTACTTGCCCTGAAGGGAAGTTTGAATTCTTTACCTTACTGTAAACTCTTAGAAGTGGAAACAAAACTGCCATTTAAATGTGCTTGCTGTTAATGAACTTGAGCGTGACTATGCTATGAATCAGCGAGTTTCAAAATGAATATTCCTGAGTCCTCTAGTCAAAAGGCAAAGGCTTCCTCTTTGGCTTGATCACACTATTAATATGTACACATATTTAACCACCGCTTTTTAAAACCCCTTACAATTTACACCTGTTTGGGTGAACGACTGAATAACTAAATGTGAAAGCCTATGAAGAGCTTTCTTAATAAAATAAATAAAGCTGCATTTTATTCTAGGATATTTAGTAACATTTACACTGAAGATGACGACGAAATGTGAATGAAATACTGCGATGAACAATAACCGTCCCAGCTACTAGTGGTGGTACGGTCTCAAAGGAGGA
>NW_016107391.1:7542174-7548127 GCF_001604975.1 Cebus imitator | reverse complement strand
GAGACGGGGTTTCACCATGTTGACCAGGATGGTCTCGATCTCTTGACCTCGTGATCCACCCGCCTCGGCCTCCCAAAGTGCTGGGATTACAGGCTTGAGCCACCGCGCCCGGCAGGACGATGACTTCTGAGGTCTCAAGTAATCATCACAAAACCCAGGGAGCGGAACTGTCAGTCCCACCCCACGAAAGCGGCTACTGAATCCCAGATTGCCCCACGATCCCGGTTCTGCGAGTGAGGTCACGTTCACAAAGCCGGGAATTTCCACAGCGGTGACACACGGCACTTCCGGCCGGCCGTGAGAGTCAGTGACGTGGCAGCGAGGCTAGGCACGGTCGTCGGGGTCGGGACACCAGGAGCTGTCAGGTGCCCTCGGGGCAACCCCGCTGGAAGAAAAGAGCTCGCCGGCAGCCGCTGCGGCAGCGAGGCCGGAGCCGGAAGTGCCACGTGTCCTGATTGCGGCTGCGCGGCCGGGGGCTGACAGACACTTCCGGCCGAGGCCTCCTTCCTTCTAGGTTTGGCTGCCTCCCTGTAGCCCTGCATTCGCGGCCCCGCCGGCCCGACTTTCTAGCCTCAGTTCCCAGGCTAGGCCGTGGCCGCCGGTGGCCTGGGGAGAGTGCGGCGCCATGCCTCGGGCTTGATGCGCCGCCCTCTCTTTTCCCAGTCTTCAGTCTTAAGTTGTTAGCCTCCTCCCTCCGCTTTCAGCAGTTGTCTTTCAGCTCTGTTCTTGGCCCTGTTGTCGACCCGGACCAGCCCCTTCCAACCCAGATAACCGCCGTCGTCATGTCCCAGCCGGGAATACCGGCCTCCGGCAGCGCCCCAGCCAGCCTCCAGGCCCAGAACGGAGCCGCCTCGGCCTCGGGGTCTCCCTACGCTAACGGTAAGTGCTGTCCGAGGGGAGGGCTCAGCCTGGCCGGGGCTGAAACTGACCTTTGCGTGCCGCTGCTGCTTGAGGCGACATGGAGAGGGTGACCTCCCTACTGGGTTCTGGCCCGGATGGTGGTGGGCGGCTGGGCCAGGGGACCACGGCGATTGTGCACCTGTAGCCCCGGGATTGTCTTAGGCTTTAACATTTATTTATTCAGTCGGTCACCAAAACAGTAATTAAGTACCTGCTGTATGCAGCGTCCTGGGTGAAACATGGGTGAGAAACTGCCTTAAAACTCGAATATAAGGATCATAGTGTTTGTGTGCCTTCGCCTTCCGTGCCATCTCACCCCAGTCTCCTAGAAAGCAGGATTTATGGTCTGATTCATCTGGGCTCCGCAGGCCCTGAAGTGGGTTGGCAGTCGTACCCAGTCTGATTTTCTGATGATGAATGCATGCTTTTGGGACACCCCCTTTAGGGCCTGCTCATCCCTCTCAGAATTGTACCTACAACACCTGTTGAGTGTTTCAGCTGTTGAAAAACCAAATAGAAGGGACGATCTCCTGTTTGATTTCTAGATCTCTGTACAGCACTTGGAAAGTTGTTGGACACAACTCTTTGAATCCCTGACAGGAGTCTACATGCACATTATAGTTTGTCATTTGGCGTGAGAATGTCTTATAATTTTATACCTCTTCTAGGATTCCTTAAATCGTCCTACTTTATGATTTGCTAAGATTATATCAATTTATAATAGACAAAGTCTTTCTGCCAACAGATTGCCTACTTACAAATTTACCTACAAATCTCTGGTTTACAGAAATAAAACTAGCAGAATGATGCTAAAGAGCTTAGTTGCCCATTGGAGTCTAAGATTTCTGCTAAGTTGGAGAAAACAGATAGTGACTAAAATTGCTAATTTACATTGTTTTTAGAGAAGACTGCTGTTTTCTTTACAGAGATGGCTCTAAAAGACTTTTAAAAATGTCTGAGTAGGCAACTATGTGGGCAGAAGAAAGAATAAATGGAGGAAAGCAACTGAAAGGGTGTTAAGTTGAATTAATCATTCTTTCTCAAAATTATGGTAACAGATTGTGTAATACATTTTATTCTAGGATATTTAGTAACATTTACACTGAGGATGAGAACAACTTAAAATGTTATATGGCTATGGATTTTTCTTATAATCTATAAATTGCAGTTTTACATCAACTTTAAATGACAAATCCTTAAATGTGCTTCTACGTTTATAGATGGGTGTGTCATAATATTGAAATGTTTGACATAATGTCATAATATTGAAATGAAGAGGTTTGACCACTGTGGTATACTGTATTAGAAATATTATCACTATGTTGATTTGATACAGTCCAACAGACATTTGATGCACATATTCTAAGTTCTGTCTTGAGGATATAAAAGAGAATAAGAAAGGATTACCTGTACATAGGTTGTCCATAGCCAGTTGGGGAATTCGCATATTTAACTGGTGACTGCAATTCAGGGTGATGGCAGCTGGAAGAATGTGACCAACTGAGAGGTGGGGAATGAAACCATAGGACTGCAATTAAAGTCTCTTTTTGTTTGTCATTTATCTTAGGAGACAAGGTCTCATTCTGTCACCCAGGCTGGAGTGCAGTGGCGTGATCACAGCTTACTGCATTCCCAGCCTTCCAATACCTGGCTAATTTTTTTTTTTTTTTTTTTGAGACAGGGTCTCACTCTGTTGCCAGGTGCCAGGCTGGAGTTCAGTGGCACAATCTCGGCTCACTGCAGTTCTGCCTCCCAGGCTCAGGCAATTCTCCTGCCTCAGCCTCCTGAGTAGCTGGGATTACAGGCACGGGCCACCATGCCCAGCTCATGTTTTGTATTTTTAGTAGAGACGGGGTTTCACCATGTTGACCAGGATGGTCTCGATCTCTTGACCTCGTGATCCACCCACCTCAGCCTCCCAAAGTGCTGGGATTATAGGCGTGAGCCACCGCGCCCTGCGATGGTCTCAATCTCTTGACCTCATGATCTGCCTGCGTTGGCCTCCCAAAGTGCTGGGATTACAGGTGTGAGCCACCATGCCGGGCATTTTTTTTTTTAAATAATGTTTTTCTAGCGATAAGGTCTCCCTGTGTTGCCCAGGATGTTCTTTAACTTCCCGCCTAAAGCACTCTTCCCTCCTTAGCCTTCCAAAGTGCTGGAATTACAGGCCTAAGATTATAGGCATGAGCAACCATACCTTTTTGTTGTTGTTGTTGAGACAGGTCTCTATGTTGCCTAGGCTGGTCTGAAACTCCTGGCCTCAAGTGATCCTCCTGACTCAGCCTTCCAAAATGCCGGGATTAGAGGCATGAGCTACTGAGCATGATCTGGGTTGTTTTATTGTTCATCCCACTAATACAAAGAGTAGGGATGTGGTATCAAGTTGAAGGAGAGGATATTTTTCAAGAGGTGAGAAAATGTTTCAATGCTGGGGTCTAGTTTTGGTTAACTATTCCAAAGCAGTAGTTGATGCTTATATATTCTGTTGAAAACTTTTTTTTTTTCTTGAGATGGAGTTTCGCTCTTGTTGCCTAAGCTTGGAGTGTAATGGCACGATCTCAGCTCACTGCAACCTCTGCCTCCCTGATTCTAGCAATTCTCCTGTCTCGGCCTCCTGAGTAGCTGGGATTATAGGCGCATGCCACCAGGCCTGGCTAATTTTTTTTTTGAGACAAGAGTCTTGCTGCATCACCGGAAGCCAGGATGGAATGCAGTGGCAGGCCTCGGCTCACTGCAACCTCTACCTCCCAGGTTCAAGCAATTCTCCTGCCTCAGCCTCCCGAGTAGCTGGGACTACAGGCGTGTACCACCACGCTCAGCTAATTTTTGTATTTTTAGTAGAGACGGGGTTTCTTTCTTTTTTTTTTTTAATAAAGACGGGGTTTCACCATGTTGGTCAGGCTGGTCTTGAACTCCTGACCTCAGGTGATCCGCCTGCCTTGGTCTCCAAAGTGCTTGGATTACAGGTGTGAGCCACCATGCCTGGGCTTGAGATGGGCATTCACCATGTTGGTCAGGATGGTCTCAGTCTCTTGACCTCGTGATCCGCCCGCCTCGGCCTTCCAAAATGTTGGGATTACAGGCGTCAGCCACTGTGCCTGGCCTAATTTTTGTATTTTTAGTAGAGACAGCGTTTCCTCATATTGGTCAGGCTGGTCAGGCTGGTCTCGAACTCCTGACCTCAGGTGATCCACTTGCCTCGGCCTCCCAAAGTTCTAGGATTACAGGCATGAGCTACCACGCCTGGCCAAAACCTCTCAAGTATTTAATGAAGTTTGCTTAAATTACATGTTACAGTATAATTAGATCTTCAGTTTGCTTTTGTTTTTTTGTTTTTGAAATGGAGTCTTGCCCTGTCGCCCAGGCTGGAGTACAGTGGTGTGATCTTGGCTCACTGCAACCTTTGCCTCCTGGGTTCAAGTGATTCTCTGGCCTCAGCCTCCTGAGTAGCTGGGACTACAGGCGGGCGCTACCACGCTCAGCTAATTTTTGTATTTTTAGTAGAGATGGGGTTTCACCATGTTGGTCAGGATGGTCTTGATCTCTTGACCTCATGATGCACCTGCTTTAGCTGCCTGAAGTGATGGGATTACAGGTGTGAGTGACCGCACCCAGCAGACACGTTTTTTCTAAGTCTTTGTGTATATACATTTCCTTTCCAAAAATTGATAGCAAGTTGGACTGCAAGACCATTTAAAGTAATGGATGTTAATCTGATTATCATGTAATAAGGCCAGAGGCAAATAATGACTCCCACCGTTAATTAGTGCCTTTATTGACCGAATCAACTTGCAAAGGCAGTTAGAAACTGCAGTTTTGTTTTGTTTTGCCTTTTCAGGCAGGGTCTCACTTTGTCCCCTGGACTAGAGTGCAGTGGTGCAGTCTTGGCTCACTGCAGCCATAACCACAAAGGTTCAACCGATCCTCCTGACTCAGCCCCCAATGTAGCTGGGATTACAGGCATTTGCCACCATGCCCAGCTAATTTTTGTATTTTTTGTAGAGACAGGGTTTTACCATGTTGGTCAGGCTGGTCTCGAATTCCTGAGCTCAAGAGATCTACCTGCCTTGGCCTGCCAAAATTCTGGGGTTGCAGCCACTGCACCTGACCAGAAACTGCAGTTTATTAATTTAATTAATTAATTAATTTGTGATGGAGTCTTGCTCCGTCACCTAGGCTGGAGTGTAGCGGTGCGATCTTGGCTCACTACAGCATCTGTCTCCTGGGCCCCAGAGTGAGATACCTTCAAGCTATTCTCCTGACTCAGCCTCCTGAGTAGCTGGGATTATAGGCACCCACCACCATGTCTGGCTAATTTTTGTATTTTTTTTTTTCGTTTTTTTAAGACAGGGTTTCACCATGTTGATCAGGCTGGTCTTGAACGCCCGACCTCAGGTGATCCGCCCGCCATGGCCTCCAAAGTGCTTGGATTACAGGCGTGAGCCACTACGCCCGACCTAATTTTTGTATTTTTAATAGAGGTGGAATTTCACCATGTTGGCCAGGCTGGTCTCAAATTACTGACCTAAGGCAATCTGTCCACCTTGGCCTCCCAAAGTGCTGGATTACAGATGTGAGACACTGCATTTGGCCAATAGTTAGCTATTTTTCTGTGACTTTTATTTATACTGTCTTGTAGGACACCATAATTAATGGAACCATATTATGGAGAGCCTTGAATTAACTTAAAATTGATCATTCAATTGTATTCATGTATGATAGGCGGAAAGCATGAACTGTGTCTGGCGGATAGTAGCTCAAATATATTTATGTAATGTATTAATGAATGGATAGCTTAAGAATAAAAAGATTTTGCCGGGCGTGGTGGCTCACGCCTGTAATCCCAGCACTTTGGGAGGCCGAGGCGGGTGGATCACGAGGTCAAGAGATCGAGACCATCCCGGTCAACATGGTGAAACCCTGTCTCTACTAAAAATACAAAAAATTAGCTGGGCAGGCCGGGCGCGGTGGCTCAAGCCTGTAATCCCAGCACTTTAGGAGGCCGAGGCGGGTGGATCACGAGGTCAAGAGATCGAGACCATCCTGGTCAACA
>NW_016107391.1:7540623-7541584 GCF_001604975.1 Cebus imitator | reverse complement strand
GCCCGTCTAATTTTTTGTATCTTTAATAGAGATGGGGTTTCACCATGTTGGCCACCTGACCTTGTGATGCGCCCACCTCAGCCTCTCGAAGTGGTGGGATTATAGGCATAAACCACCATGCCTGGGTCAGGCTTTCTTTAAGAAACTAATAGCCTTTTGGCCAGGCTGGTCTCAAACTCCTGACCTCAGGTGATATTCCCGTCTCAGCTTCCCAAAGTGCTGGGATTACAGGCATGAGCCACCAGGCCCAGCCACATGAGATTTTTTACTGATGTAGATTCTGGGATCCTTTTGAATCCTATGAAATAAGATTTTATAAAGGTGGGACCTGGGATCTCAATTTAGACCATTATTATAGCAGGTTCCTCTGATTCTGAAGCTCCTGGTTCCGTGGGAAGCACTCATCTGCATTCAGTCTTGCGTCTAATTTTCTAATTTAGCCTCTTTACCCACACATACCAAAATTGTCCTTAATAAGGTCACAAGGCCAGGCACAGTGGCTCACACCTGTAATCCCAGCACTTTGAGAGATCAGGAGACCCATAGTGAAACCTCATCTCTCTCTTTTTTTTTTTTTTTTTTGAAACCCATCTCTAATAAAGACACAAAAAATTCGACAGGTGTGGTGGCAAGCAACTGTAATCCCAGCTACTCAGGAGGCTGGGGCAGGAGAATCACTCAGTGAGCCGAGATCGTGCCATTGCACTCCAGTCTGGGCGGCAGGGCGAGAATTCGTCTTTTAAAAAAAAAAAAAAAAAAAAAGGCCACAAGTGGCTTCCTAGTTATTAAATAGAAAAATATTTTTCACTCCTCATTCTCTGAGTTGCATTCGATAGGTTTGGCTGTTACTTTATTTTTGCAACAGTTGCTTTCTTTGGTTTCTAGGCTATCACCAGAAGGGTACAGTTTTATTTTTCCTTTTTTTTTTTGGTTGCTATTTCTCAACAGCAGTATTCTCAAT
>NW_016107391.1:7535724-7540448 GCF_001604975.1 Cebus imitator | reverse complement strand
TGACGGAGTCTCGCACTGTCACCTGGGCAATAGCGCAATCTCGGCTCACTGCAACCTCTGCCTCCCGGGTTCAAGCAATTCTCCTGCCTCAGCCTCCCGAGTAGCTGGGATTACAGACGCCTGCCACCATGCCCGGCTAATTTTTTGTATTTTTAGTAGAGACGGGGCTTCACTATGTTGGCCAGGTTGGTCTTGAACTCAACCTCGTTATCCACCCACCTCGGCCTCCCAAAGTGCTGGGATTACAGGAGTGAGCCACTGCACCTGGCCCTCTTTTTCGTACTCTTATATGCTCCCTGGGTGTCTTTAATTCCCATGGTTTTAAATCTTTTTTTTTTTTGAGACAGAATTGGGTTCTTGTTGCCCAGGCTGGAGTGCAGTGGCACCATCTTGGCTCACTGCAACCTCTGCCTCCCAGGTTCAAGCGTTTCTTCTGCCTCAGCTTTCAGAGTAGCTGGGATTACAGGCATGCGCCACAGTGCCTGGCTAATTTTGTATTTTTAGTGTTCTCCATGAATGTCAGGCTGGTCTCCAACTCCTGACCTCAGGTGATTCACTGGCTTCGGCCTCCCAAAGTGTTGGGATTACAGACATGAGCCACTGTACCTTGCCCCCATGGTTTTAAATCTTATACATATATCAATGACTCCCAAAATTATATCTTAAGCTGTAACCTATCACTTTGGCTGCAGATAAATACCTTTATACAGGACATCTCCAGTTAGATTTCTTGGTGGCACCTGAAAATCAGCATGTTTAAAATAACTCTTTCAGTCTCTTTTCCTTCTGCCATTCCCCATCTTTTTCTTTTTTTTTTTTTAAGATAGCATCTCACTCTGTTGCCCTTGCTGGAATGCAATGATAGCTCAATTGCAGCCTTGAACTCCTGGGCTCAGGTGATCTTCCCACCTCAGCTTCCGGAGTATTTAGGACCACAGTTATTACCACGCTCAGCCAATTTTTAAAAGTTGCTTGAGCTGGGTGGAGTGGCTCATGCTTATAATCTTAGTACTTTGGGAGGCCAAGTCAGGAAGATCTCTTTAGCCCAGGAGTTTGAGACCAGCCTGGACAACTTAGGGAGACCCCATTTCTGCAAAAAATTAAAAAATTAGCTGGGCATAATAGTGCATGCCCGTAGACCCAGCTATTCAAGAGAGGAGGTGGGAGGATCACTTTGAGCCTGGGAGATTGAAGCTGCAGTGAGCTGTGACACTTCAGCCTGGGTGACAGTGAGACCTCTTTTCTAAAAATAACAACAACACACACAACCAAAACATATATTTGTAGAGATAGAGACTTGCTATGTTGTCCAGGCTGGTCTCAAACTCCTGGCCTCCAGTGATCCTTCCACCTCGACCTTCTGAAGTGCTGGGATTATTAGCATGAGCCACCATGCCTGGCCTACATTTCTCAATTCTCTTCTCCTTCTGTTCCAATGCATAAACACTGCCATCCACCAGGTTGCTCAGGTCAGAAACCTAGGAGTCATTCTAGATTCTTTCCTCTCTTCATCACCCATATTCAGTTCCACGTAAAATCCCATGAGTGCTGTTTCCTCAAATCAGTTTTTTAAAATTTGAGTAATGTATAGATACTAAATATTTCTCTGTAATCCCAATGTTAAATTATTTATTTATTTGTTTGTTTATTTGTTTATTTATTTATTTTTGAGACAAGTTCTCACTCTATTGCCCAGGCTAGAGTGCAAGGGCACGATCACAGCTCACTATAGGCTTGAACTCTTGGGCTCAAGTGATCCTCCCGCCTCAGCCTCCTGAGTAGCTGGGACTACAGCTATGTACCACCATAACTGGCTAATTTTTTATGTTTTGTAGAGATGGGATCTCACTATATTACCCAACCTTTTCTTGAAGTCTTGAGGTCAAGCAGTGCTCCCACCTTGGCTTCCCAAAGTGCTTGGATTACAGGATTAAGCCACCATGCCTGGCAAAAATTATTTTTACAAAATGTGTGCGTGCAAACACAAAACTAGATGTACATTTCATAGGCTGTTGTACTATTGTAAAACAAACATTAAAAATATCAACAAAAGGCTGGGTGCAGTGGCTCACGCCTGTAATCCCAACACTTCGGGAGGTTGAGGTGGCCAGATCACTTGAGATCAGAAATTCAAGAACAGCCTGGCCAACATGGTGAAATCCTGTCTCTACTAAAAAAGCAAAAATTAGCCAGGCATGATAGTGCATGCCTGTAATCCCAGCTACTAGAGAGGCTGGGTGAGGCAAGAGAATCGCCTGATCCGGGAGGCGGAGGTTGCTGTGAGCTGAGATGACACTGCTGCACTTTAGCCTGGGCAGCAGAGCGAGACTCCTTCTCAAAAAAAAAAAAAAAAAAAAAAAATCAACAAAAGCAATATAATTCAATATAAAAACATTAAATAATATGCTATTTTGTTTGAAACCACAGTTGATTTGATTGTCTTAATTTTGAATATGTTAGAACATTACTTGGGTGACTGTCATGATCACTTTTTGTTTTTGAGACAAGTTCTCACTCTGTAGTACAGGGTATAATGCTTAATTATAGCTCACTGAAGTTGAACTCCTGGGCTCAAGAGAGCCTCTTGCCTCAGTCTCATGAGAAGCTAGGTCTATAGGCATGTGTTACCACCCTTGGTTAATTTTTTTAGAAAAGCAACATGATTGTGATTCCTGGCTAATTTTTTAATTTTTAATTTTTATTTTTGTAGCAATGGAGTTTCTCTATGTTGCCCAGGCTGGTCTCCTACTCCTGAGCTCAATTAATTCTCCTGCCTTGGCCTCCCAGTGTGCTGGGATTACAGGCATGGAATTACATGCCTAATCTCTATACCATTTTAATAGGGGAAAAGGACATTTACTGGATAACAGATGACTTGTGGGAAGGATAAATGGTCTCTTAGAATAGATATGATAGTTTTATGATGATGTCTGTTTTGGTGTGGTGTACAAATTTCTTATCTCAAGTGATGAGTCAGATTGACATCTTCCTGGTTGCCTCTGGGAAGTAGATTACGACAATAGAGTTCTTTTGTAAGGCTCTGCTTTAGGCAGATAAGACATTTTAGGAATTCAAATGCCTTCTGCTTAAAATAATTTTTATACAATAGTAGTGTATTCTGGGCCCCTTCACAATCACTAACCCATTATTTTGATGGGCTACTTAGTAATGACTTCAGAATTTAAAAAATTATCCATTTAGTGAAAGTGTCATTATATATTTATTACTACACTTGTTAACTGCTTGCAAATTGATTCATATAAGGTTTTTACATAGTGGAGAGGGATGTCAGAAAAAAATAATTTTCATGTAATAGTTACTCACAATAGGTCTGTGATGCGGACTACCACAAAACAAGTTCTTTTGAGCCGGGCGCGGTGGCTCAAGCCTGTAATCCCAGCACTTTGGGAGGCCGAGGCGGGTGGATCACGAGGTCAAGAGATCGAGACCATCCTGGTCAACATGGTGAAACCCCGTCTCTACTAAAACTACAAAAAAATTAGCTGGGCATGGTGGCACGTGCCTGTAATCCCAGCTACTCAGGAGGCTGAGGCAGGAGAATTGCCTGAACCCAGGAGGCGGAGGTTGCGGTGAGCCGAGATCGCGCCATTGCACTCCAGCCTGGGTAACATGAGTGAAACTCCGTCTCAAAAAAAAAAAAAAAAAAAAAAAAAAAAAAAGTTTTTTTTTAAAAAAAAAAAAAAAAAAAAAAAAAAAGTTCTTTTGTATCTGTCTTCCTGCCAGTTGGCCTTATGACTGACTGCATATTCTTTTTTTTTTTTCTTTTTTTGAGACAGGAGACAGGGTCTTACTTTGTCACACTGGAGTGCAGTGGTGTGAACACAGCTCCCTGCAGCCTTAAACTCCTGTGTTCAGTGATCCTCCTGCCTTGGCCCCCAAGTAGCTGGGACTTAACAGGCATGCGTCACACAGGTATGCGCCACCATGCCCAGCTATTTCTTATATTTTTTATAGAGATGAGGTCTTACTATTGTGTCCAGGCTGGTCTCAAACTCCTGAGCACAAGCTATGTGCCTGCCTTGGCATCTCAAAGTGTTGGGATTATAGGTGTGAGCCACTGTGCCCAGCATATTTTCATCTTTATTGACCTGTCAAATTTTTGCTTATTTTGTATATTTTGACTATATTTGGCTTTCACTTGGCTGCATCTGGCTTGAAGGCACATCTTTAGCATATTAGCTTGTGATAAGATTGTAAATACAGCCAGGCTTGTTTGTTCATGCCTGTAATCCCAGCACTTAAAGTGGCTGTGGCAGGAAGATTACTTGAGTTCAGGAATTTGAGACCAGCCTGGGCAACATAGTGAGCCTCTGTCTCTACAAAAAAAAAAAAAGTTAGCTGGGCATGGTGGCGCACACCTGTAGTCCCAGCTTCTCTGGAGGCTTGGATGGGAGGATCGCTTGAGCCCAGGAGGTCAGGGCTGCAGTGAGCCATGATTGTACCACTGCACTCCAGCTTGGACAACAGAGTGAGATGCTGTCGCAATCAATCAATCAATAAGTAAGTAAATAAATACATAAAATTGTAATACAAATATGAAACTAGGCCAGGAAATCTTGTGGCAACATTAGGCTGTGAGATGGCCTATTTTCATCCAAATGACCCAAAATATGCTTATAAATTAATTTTTTACAAATATTTTTATTTATTCAAACATTTCTATATTCCCTCTGCTACTTTTAGTCCATCTTTTTTTTTTTTTT
>NW_016107391.1:7532423-7535282 GCF_001604975.1 Cebus imitator | reverse complement strand
GAATTGCCTGAACCCAGGAGGCGGAGGTTGTGGTGAGCCGAGATCGCGCCACTGCACTCCAGCCAAAAAAAAAAAAAAAAAAAAAAGATGGGATTTCACCATGATGGCCAGGCTGGTCTTGAACTCCCGACCTCAGGTGATCCACCCACCTTGGCCTCCCAAAGTGTTAGGATTACAGGCATGAGCCACTGTGCCCGACCGCTTTTTGTATTTTTTATAGACATGGGGCTTTGTCATGTTGCCCAGGCTGGTCTTGAACTCCTGGGCTCAAGCTATCCACTCGGCCTCCCCAAGTGCTGAGATTACAGACATGATCCACTGAACTGGCCTTCATTGTGGCTTTCATTTGCATTTCTGTTAGGACTAATGATGTTTGTATTTCTTAATGACTAATGAAGTTGAATGTTTTGGCATGTGCTTATTAGCTATCTTCTTTGGAAGTATATTTGAACGTCTGTTTAAGTCCTTTGCTTATTTTTTAATTGGGTTATGTGTTTTTTTTTTTTGCTGACTATAAGAATGTGTATTTTACTTTAGCTTTTAGAGTATTGCTGTATTCGTTTGCAAGACTAATTTTTCCTCCTTTTATTGGAAGGTCCTGTCCAAAACGCATTGCTGTCTTCACAAGAGTCAGTGAGCCAAGGATACAGTTTCCAGCGTCCGGGATCCTACCCTCATCTAATACCAGCAAAGACTTTGAATCCAGTCTCTGGACAGTCTAACCATGGTAGTTCTCAGGGATCTGGTCAGACTTTTAATAGACCACCCGTGGCCTCTAATCCAATGACACCTTTGCTTCAGAGTGATCCTGCTCCCCGATTGCCATTACCTGCTTCTCAGAACCCATCTTCTACACCATTGCCTTCTGGTAGCTTTCTTCCTGGAGCCAATCTGCCACCACCTTTGAATTGGCAATATAACTATCCCTCCACAGGCTCACAAACAAACCATTGTCCTCGTGCATCATCCCAACCAACTGTGTCTGGAAATACAAGTCTAACCACAAACCATCAATATGTTTCTTCTGGATATCCTTCACCTCAAAATACCTTCATAAAGTCAGGTAGTATTCTTATAGAAGTGCTTAAAATGTAGAAATGTGAAACTTTTGCTTATTTAGATGTTTTAAATAATACTTGAAACCTTAAAACCACATGGAAAATGTGACTTTAAAAATCATTAGTAGTTTTTGCTGTTGTTGTTTTTCATTTTTGGGTTTCCAGCAAATACTAGAAAGCCTGATAGACAAATTCTAAACAAGCTGTAACACTTATTAGTACTTTTCCTTTTTTTTCTTTTTTCTTTTTCTTTTTTGAGATGGAGTCTTGCTCTGTCACCCAGACTGGAATGCAGTGGTACAATCTCAGCTCACTGCAACCGCCATCTCCCAGGTTCAAGTGATTCTCCTGCCTCAGCCTCCCCTGAGACTACAGGCATGACTGCCATGCTTGGCTAATTTTTGTATTTTTTGTAGAGACAGGTTTTTGTGGGTTTTTTTGATACAGATTTTCGCTCTTGTCGCCCAGGCTGGAGTGCAATGGTGCGATCTCGGCTCATTGCAACCTCCATTTCCCAGGTTCAAGTGATTCTCCTGCCTCAGTCTCCCAAATAGCTGGGATTACAGGTGCCTGCCACCACAGCTGGCTAATTTTGTACTTTTTTTTGTAGTGACATGGTTTCAGCATGTTGGCCAGGCTGGTCTTGAACTCCTGACCTCAGGTGATCTGCCCGCCTCAGCCTCTCAAGGTGCTTAGATTATAGGCATGAGCCACCATACTTGGCCAAGACAGGGTTTTACCATGTTGGCCAGGCTGGTCTTGAACTCCTGACCCCAAGAGATCCACCTGCCTTGGCCTCCCAAAGCGCTGGGATTACAGGCATGAGCCACGGTACCTGACCTCACTAGTAAGTTTTTAAATAAATTAATTTTCTAACCTTTGAAGGACTCAGATAACTTAAATTTGTGGATTATTCCTGCTTTGCTTCTTTCTAGGCTTTTTCCTTGAGTCACCCATAATATTTCAGAGACTCAAGTTTGCGTGCAGAACCACCTTACACAGACTGGCTATTACTTTAATGAACTAGGTTCCATCTTACAGTCAAGGCTGAATGAATCCCTGTGGTCTCGCTTTCTTTCTTTCTTTCTTTTTTTTTTTTGAGATGGAGTTTCGCTTTTGTTGCTCAGGCCGGAGTGCAATGGCACAATCTCAGTTCACTACAACCTCAGCCTCCTGGGTTCAAGCAGTTCTCCGAGTAGCTGGGATTACAGGTATGCGCTACCATGCCTGGCTAATTTTATTTTTTTTTAGTAGAGACAAGGTTCCTCTATGTTGCCTAGGCTGGTCTCGAACTCCTGAGTTCAAGTGATCCTCCCACCTCGGCATCCCAAAGTGCTGGAATTATGGCATGAGCCACTGTGTATGTCTATTTTAATGCGAGTAAAACGTATTGATTACTGTAGCTTTGTAGTAAACTTTGAATTTGAAAAGTATGACTCCTCTAACTTTGTTTTCAAGATTGTTTTGGCTCTTCTGGTTTCTCTTGCATTTCGTAAGAATTTTAGGATCAGTTTGTCAATTTTTGCAACAAGAGATAGTTGGGTCAGGCACAGTGGCTCATGCCTGTAATATCAGCACTTTGGAGGCTGAGATGGGTGGATCACTTGGGCTCAGGAGTTTGAAACTAGCTTGGGTGACAGACATGGCGAAACACTGCCTCTTCAAAAAATTAGCCAGGCATGGTGGCACACAACTGTGGCTCCAGCTACTTGGTAGGCTGAGGTGGGAAGATAGCTTGAGCCCAGGGAGGTCAGGGGTGCAGTGAGCTGAGATTGTGCCACTGCCCTCCAGCCTGGACGAG
>NW_016107391.1:7524726-7531871 GCF_001604975.1 Cebus imitator | reverse complement strand
AAGGGAAAGAAAGGAAAAAAGAAAGAGAAAAACAGCTCTTAATCTCTTCCCTAACTAAGTGACTTCGTTCGCCACAGAACCTGGAGAACTTTAAACCTAAGGGTATTCTCAAAAAAACCCTAGAAGTATGGTGAAAGGCAATGGGGAGGAGACTTGTAGATCTAGCGAAGATAGCTGAAGGTAAGCTAGCTGTCAGGAGAGATCCGCAGAATGAGACAGCTAGGAGGAGCTCTTCTGGAATCAGAACAAATATCAAACATGACCCCAGAAAATGTTCTTTCAAAGGAGCTGTAATTAGCTTCTTTGTAGATTACTTTGTAGAGGAGTTTATGCCCCAAGGCATTGTTGATAATGGAGAGCAGTCAGTTAGTGGAGTTAAGTATCTGGATGGGGTCACGAAAAATGAGGACGATAATTCTGCCATTAGTACTGGCTTCTTAAGGTGACTATTAGCATACCCAAAGCTGTGTCTACCTGAGGGACATCAGAGATTTAAGACTGGGAGAGCAACAGACTTCATTAAAATAATCCAGCCAATTACTAAACAGATAAAGAGCAAACAACAATAACAAGCCCTAGAGCTGGGGGGACCAGTACCCAGAGTTGCAACAAGGTATCTAAAATGCCCAGTTTTGGGTGGTTGTAGTAGCTCATGCCTTCCTTTATTTCTGTGAATAGCTTTGAACTGGCAGAAAAAAGGATTTGCCAACTTGAAGCTAGTTTGATAGATTACACAAGTCAAAAAACAGAAAAGAATGAAGAAAATAAACAGAGCCTCAAAGAAATGTGGGATACAATTAAGAATACTAACATCTATATTACAGAAATACCACAAGGAGAGGAGAGAGGTAATGGAAAAAAAAATTAAGTTGAAGAAAGAATGAATGAAACCTTCCCAATTTACCAAAACACAATAGCCCATCCATCCAGAAAGCTCAACAAAGTCCAAGTAGGATTAATGCAAAAAGACCCGTAAACAGATTCATCATAGTAAAAATGTCAAAAGTCCAAGACAAAACCCTGAAAGCAGCAAGGGAAAACTACACATCTGCCGGGCACAGCGGCTCACACTGTAATTATAGCACTTTAGGAGGTCAAGGCAGGGGGATCACTTGGGGTCAGGAGTTCAAGACCAGCCTGGGCAACATAGTGAGACCCTATCTTTACCCACTCCCCATATCCCCTCCCCCAGTACAACTACACTTTACTTACGAGGGAGTCTCAAAACATTAACAGCTGACTTCTCAGCAAAAACAAAGGATACCAAAAGATAGTGGGCTCAGATTGCTCAAAGGAAAAAAATGAGCCAGGAATAATCGCATGTCTGTAAAGCTGTCCTTCAAAAATGAAGGCAAAATACTTTGTTTGATTTGAAAAAGTGAGAGAATTTGTTGCTAGCAAACCCAGTTTACAAGAAATACTAAAGAAAGCTCTTCAGGCTGACGCAAGTGACCCCAGATCATTCGAATCCACTGGACAAAGCAAAGGTTATTATGAAATTACAAAAGATAATATAAACACATTTTCTTCTTCTCTTTACTGACCCGAAAGCAATTATATAAAATAATATATATAGAATGTATATAACAAAAAGTATCTGAGACAGGTCTTTATTAATTTAGAAGTTTATTTTGCACAGGTTGAGGCTGTACCTGGGAAAAAGAGACCCTGGGCATTGAAGGATCTGTGACCTGGATTTTTTTCCAAAGACGGTTTTGAGGACTTCAAGACTTAACAGAGAAAGAGTGGGAAGGAGGGGAAGGGGAAAAGAAAAACAAAAGTGGGAGGGTAGATAGTGAGATAGTGGTCACATTCTTGTGAGGCTTTGATTAGCCCTCACTGAATCCATGTTACATGTGAAAGGAGAGGGTACAGGAACAGTCAGTTATGCATTTTTCTCATGCTCAGCAAATCTGCATTTGTCTCGGAGTGGGCAGTAGAATGATTTCTAATATTGTCATTGTCCCTATATGTGAAGATAATTTACATGATCAGGGTGAGGGAGGCCACCTGGAGAGAGATGTGGCCTTCCATCTTGCAACTGTTTGGGAACAAAGGAAAGGCAGTTTTTCTTATAACTCAGTTTCCAAGTTTAACTTTTATCTTTGGCATAGCAAGTTTGGGGTCTAAAAATTTAATTTTCCTTTCATAAAGCCATTGTTGAGCCTATAACATTTAGAAATATAATATGTGCCTAACACATTTGTAAATAACCTCACAAAGGAGGTGGATGGGAACGAAGCTGCAGTTTGCTAGGAAATGATGACAGATAGTAAAGTAATAATTATAACAATTCATTGTTGGGTTTATTAACATTAACAGAAGTAATATGTATAACAACACAAAGATAAAATATTTAGGAATAACTTTAACAAAAGGAATACAAAATTATACTTAGAAAACCATAAAATACTGTTCAAATAAATATATAAATAAGTAGAAAAACATCTCATGTTCATGAATTGCAAGACTTGAACTTGTTAAAATGGTAATGTGCCACAAATTAACGATTCAGTACAGTAATTATCACTATCAAAATCTCAGCTGACTTCTAGAAAGTAACAAGTGATTCTAAAATTCACGTAGAATTTCAAGGGACCGGGAATTGTTAAAACAATACTGAAGAAGAAGAATGTAGGAGGACTCACACGTCACTACAAAGCAATTTTAATCCTGATGGTATAGTCCTGCCTGGCACAAGGATAGACATAAAATTCAGAGTACAGAAAGAAACCCATAAAGCTATGGTGAGCTGTTTTCAAAAAGTGTAAAGACCATTCTTTTAATTGAGAACAAATAATATTTTAAACAAATGGTGCTGGAACAGCTGATAGTGACATGCAAAAGTGAAGTTGTAGCTTCACACCATATACAAAAATTAACTCAAAAATGGATCAAAGATCTACTTATTAGATTAAAAATGTAAAACAAGGCTGGGCACAGTGGCTCATGCCTGTAAATCCCAACACTTTGGGAAGGTGAGGCAATAGAATCACTTGAGCCCAGGAGTTTGAGACCAGCCTGGGCAAGATAGGGAGACCCCATCTCAATCAATCCATCAATATAAAAAATTTAAATGTATATATATAACTGTTAGAAAACATAGGGACAAATTTTTATGCCCTTGGATTTGATATATAATTCTTAGATATGACACCAAAATCACAATCAACAAAAAGCAAAATGATACATTGGACTTTCTGAAAATTAAAAACTTGGCTGCTTCAAAGGATACCATCAAGAATGAGTGAAAATAGTTTTGACTCATATATCTGCCAATTGACTTGTGTCAGAATATATAAAGAACTCTTTCAATTCAACAATAAAAAAACAGATTACCCAATTAAAAAGTGTACAAAGGATCTGAGCAGACATCTCCAAAAAAAATAGAGGACAACACGCACATGAAAAGATGGTCAGGAAAATACAAATCAGAACCACAGTGAACTATCACATCACCCCCGCCCCCAGGATGTCTATAAACAAAAAGACAAATAATAGCAAGTGTTGGCCAGGAATTTGAGACATTATTGCCCTCATTTGTTGCTGGTGGAAATCTAAAGTGGTACAGAGCCTTGGAAAAGGGTTTGGCAGTTCTTCAAACTTTTTTTTTTTTTTTTTTTTTTGAGACTGGGTCTTGCTCTGTAGCCCAGGCTGGAGCGCAGTGGCGTGATCTCGGCTCACCACAACCTCTGCCTCCCAGGTTCAAGCAATTCTCCTGCCTCAGGCTGCACCCGGCTAACTTTTTGTATTTTTAGTAGAGACAGGGTTTCACCATATGGGCCAGGCTGGTCTTGAACTCCTGACCTCAGGTAATCCACCAGCCCCAGGCTCCCAAAATGTTAGGATTACAGGTGTGAGCCACCACACCCGGCCATATTTATTAACATTAGTAGTATTTCTTTGAAAATCATTTAAAATTCCATATTGGGATCTGTAGGTTGATGCTGCTCAACAGACAACCTCAAGTTTGTGAATTAGTGAAGGTTTCCAAGTGAAATAGTAATATCAATAGTTATCTTTTACAGTTCATGTATGTTTATGTAGCATATACTCCATCAGGCTTGTAGATTAATGGCTGAAACTTTATTTTTCCAAGCCTTTGATCAGACATTGGTTCTGGTGAATGCATTTTGGTCTTGTAAAGATTAAAGCTGCTTCTAGAAACTTAAGTTTCTTTATGGAAATCTTCTGACCTTCAATTGCTAGAGCCAAAATCCTTCACATTACTTTTGTCCTAATTCATTTGATACCATGAGTTAGCATCAGTCACTTGAAATGAATGAATATGGTGGTGCATGCCTATAGTCCCAGCTACTCAAGAGGCTGAAGTGGGGTAATTGCTTGAGCCCAGTTAGTCGAGGCTGCAGTGAGCTATGATTGCCCCACTACACTCTAGCCTAGGTGACAGATTGAGACTCTGTCTCCAAAAAAAAAAAATAAATAAAAAGTCTTTAAAAAATGGTATCTATATTATTTTCCAGACTCTACCAAACTTTTATATGCATTATCTGTTTTTGTGTTTTGTTTTTTATTTTTTAGAGATAGGCTGTCTCTCTGTTTCCCAGGCTGGAGTGCAGTGGCACTATCATAGCTCACTGTGACATCAAACTGGGCTCAAACTATCCTCCAGCCTCACCTCCCTGGGTAGGCGTGCCACAGTGCCTAGCTAATCTTGTTCTTTATTTTTTGTAGAGTCAGAGTCTTACCCTGCCGCCCAGGGTAGAGTACAGTGGCATGATCATAGCTCACTATAACTGCAACATAGCTCACTGTAATTGCTGATCTCAAGCGATCCTGCTGCCTGGAACCCCTAAAGTTCTGGGATTACAGGTGTGAGCCACCTAGCCAGGCCTGCATTATCTTCATAACAATCTCTTACAGATATGAAATGTAAGACTTGAATAATTTGTCCAAAACCACAATAAAATAGTTTGGGAAAACATTTATTTAAAAACTATTTAAGGGTGAGGCATGGTAGCTCACGCCTATAATACTAGTACTTTGGGAAGCTGAGGTAGGAGTTACCCACTTGAGGCCAGGAGTACAAGACTAGCCTGAGCAAAATAGCAAGACCCCATCTCTATTTTTTTAAAATAATTTTATTTAAAAATAAATAAATAATACAAACTAAGAGTAGGTGTAGCTTCTCTTAAAAAGGTACATTATTAATAATCTGAAATGTCTTTAGCTGTAACAGAAACCCTGTTTCAGGTGGTGAACCTTGTCTCCAGTACAGATGTGGTGAGAGAGACATATTATAAGTGCTGAGGCTGGGCATGGTGGCTCACACCTGTAATCCTAGCACTTTGGGAGACTGAGGCAGGTGGATCAACTGAGGTCAGGAGTTCGAGACCAGCCTGGCCAGCATGGTGAAAACCCTGTCTCTACTAGATATACAAAAATTAGGCAGGCGTGGTGGCACATTCCTGCAATCCTAGCTACTCAGGAGGCTAAGGCAGGAGAATTGCTTGAACTCGGGAGGCGGAGGTTGCTGTGAGCTGAGATCGTGTCACTGCACTCCAGCCTGGGCAAACAGAAAGACTCTGTCTCAAAAAAAAAAAAAAAAAAGGTGCTGAAACTTATGAAAGAAGGAGAAATAAAAACATATAAACTGGCCGGATGCGGTGGCTCACGCCTGTAATCCTAGCTCTTTGGGAGGCCGAGGTGGGTGGATTACAAGGTCAGGAGTTTGAGACCAGTCTGGTAAACATGATGAAACTACATCTTTACCAAAAATACAAAAATTAGCCAGGCATGGTAGCAGACACCTATAATCCCAGCTACTCAGGAGGCTAACGAAGAAGAATCGCTTGCACCTCCTTCTTTAGTGGAGTTTGCAATGAGCCAAGATTGCGCCACTGCACTCCAGCCTAGGAGACAGAGCAACACTAAAAAAAAAAAAAAAAATATATATATATATATATATATATATATATGCACACACATGCTAGTAAAATGTACTTAAAAAAGAGCCCTCTTTTTTCTCATTTGAACCTTCAAAGAACCTTCAAACTCCTCATTTTTTGTTTCTGTTTGTCCAGCTCACAACTGATAGTTGGTATCTGATAGTCTGATATCAAAGCTGTATCTAGTTTATACTAAGTTTTTAGTTCATATATTAAAATTTCCTGAATTTTTTAAATAGGCTACCTTTTAGCATCATTTAGGGGCTGAGAGGGCAGACTCTGAAACTCTAATTATTAGTGCCTTAAATAAGAATTATTCAACCTTGAAAAATAATGTTCATTTTATGAAACATATGATAATCTCTTCAAAAATTTTCTTCTAAAAGCTGTGAAAATCTCTATAAGCTTACTTTTATTCTGTTAAACATTAGGTTGTAGGTTGTTACATCTTTGTGGCCAGATATATCTTACGTTCTTGTTCGTGCTGAGTTGGTAATGTACCTTGCCCCTTTGTTTCTTTGACTTGTCTGTATTGCCCTAGATATATGTGAGCACTTTTTTGATAAGGGAGTTACATGGCAATAATCTTTGTCTTCAGTTTTGTCAACAAGGCACTGATTAATTTTGTTGGGTATAAGGTTCAGTAATAGGCAATTTTTCTTTTTTTCTTTTCTTTTTTTGTTTTCTTGAGATAGAGTCTTGCTCTGTTGCCCAGGCTGGAGTGCCATTTTGAAAAATTTCAAATCTGGGTACATTTATTCCTTTAGTTTTGTAAAATATAAGATTAGCTGTGTTATAAGTAAAATTTATTACCTATTTAACTTATAAACTCAGATACTAAAAAAAAGTATTGGAATGAAAAATCAGCATACATTTATCAATGGTATTTTATCTACTTTGTAGATTTTATTCTACTGTGGCAAATGAGAAGATAGAAGCAATGTAGTTAATTTGAAAGAACAGGTGGTTGTGTGTTTTGAAACTTTGATACCACATAGAATAATTTCCTTAAGGATAACTGATCATGTTTTTACACTTGTTTTTGAACTCATTGTCCAAATAGAAAAATGATGAAGTTAGGGCAGTGAGATACTGGTAGATAGAAGGACAAATACCATGTCATTCTTTTTTTTTTTTTCTTGAGACGGAGTTTCACTCATGTTACCCAGGCTGGAGTGCAATGGCGTGATCTCGGCTCACCGCAACCTCCGCCTCCTGGGTTCAGGCAATTCTCCT
>NW_016107391.1:7518404-7523946 GCF_001604975.1 Cebus imitator | reverse complement strand
TTCTGATTTTTTTTTTTTTTTTTTAAGACGGGGTTTCACCATATTGGTCAGGCTGGTCTCAAACTCCTGACCCCTGCCCGCCTCAGCCTCCCAAAGTGCTGGGATTACAGGCGTGAGCCACCGTGCCGGTGCAATTCTGATTTTCAAGCCTAGAGAATGTTGTTAATATAATATTACAGAATTATATAATGTTAATATTAGGCTGTTATAGAAGGTAAACTAGGTTTCACTATTATTAGGTAAATGCTGAAGAGTGTACAAATTTATAATTTCATTTTTAACATGTTATACCCTAATAAAACAAAGGAAAATAAAATTTGGAGAATTTAGAATAACTTGTATTTTTATTGACATATTTCTGTGGAGATTTGGCGTCTCTATGTTGCCCAGTCTGGTCTTGAATTCGTTGCTTCCTGCCTTGGTCTCCCAAAGTCCTGGAGTTATAGACATGAACCACTGTGCCTAGCCCCTATTTTTTTTTTTTTTTTTAGTCAGAGTTTTGCTCTTATTGCCCAGGCTGGAGTGCAATATTGAAATCATGGCTCCCTGCAACCTCCGCCTCCCAGGTTCAAGTGATTCTCCTGCCTCACCCTCCCAAGTAGCTGGGACTATAGGCGCATGCCATCATTCCCAGCTAATATTTATATATTTAGTAGAGATGGGGTTTCTCCATATTGGTCAGGCTGGCCTCAAACTCCCGACCTCAGGTGATCCACCCGCCTCAACCTCCCAAAGTGCTAGGATTACAGGCGTGAGCCACCACACCCGGCCTTTTTTTTTTTTGAGATGGAGTTTCACTCTTGTTGCCCATGCTGGAGTGCAATGGTGCAGTCTCAGCTCACCTTAACCTCTGCCTCCCAGGTTCAAGCAGTTCTCCTGCCTCAGCCTCCCAAGTAGCTGGGATTACAGGCATGTGCCACCACACCTGGCTAATTTTGTATTTTTAGTAGAAACAGGATTTCTCCATGTTGGTCAGGCTGGTCTCGAACTCCTGACCTCAGGTGGTCCACCCACCTCGGCCTCTCAAAGTGCTGGGATTACAGGCTTGAGCCACCACGCCCAGCATGTTTTCTTTTTCTTTTCTTTTTTTTTGAGACGGAGTTTCACTCATGTTACCCAGGCTGGAGTGCAATGGCACAATCTCGGCTCACCGCAACCTCCGTCTCCTGGGTCCAGGCAATTCTCCTGCCTCAGCTTCCTGAGTAGCTGGGATTACAGGCACGCACCACCATGCCCAGCTAATTTCTTATTTTGTATGTTTAGTAGAGACAGGGTTTCACCATGTTGGTCAGGCTGGTTTCGAACTCTTGACTACAGGTAATCTACTCTACCTGGCCCGCCCTCTATTTTTAGACTCACTCTAAACTTAATTGATGTTAATGGAACAGTCTATGTTAGTAAACAAAATTAACAAAATATTACAAAATCAATAACATTAAAATAGTTACGTTAATTTGTACTAGAATGTATCTCACATGGCCTGTTGATCACTTTTTTTGTTTTGTTTTTTTTTAATAGAGATGAGGTGTCACCATGTTGGCCAGGCTGGTCTCGAACTCCTGACCTCAGGTGATCCACCCATCTCGGCCTCCCAAAGTGCTGGGATTACAGGCATGAGCCACTGTGCCTGGCCATGATCAGTTAATAAAAAATTAATAAACAGGGCTGGCTAAGTACAGTGGCTTGTGCCTGTAATCCCACCACTTTGGGAGGGCAAGACAGGAGGATCACTGAAGCCCTGGAATTTACGAACAGCTTGGGCAACAAAATGAGACCCCCTCTTCTCTATGTAATTAAAATTAAAAAATAATAATAATATAATAATAGCTTTGTGCAGTGGCAGTATCGTAGCCAATGAGGTTTATCTGAGGCATGATTATTGCTAATTGAAAACTTTTCCCAATACCCCGCCATGACGACTTGAAATATAGTTGGCATTGGCAATGTTTGACAGTCTCTATGGAGACTGAATTAAAAATAAATAAATAAAAATAAAAAAAACAAACAGAGCAATGTATCTACTTTAAAAGTGTTTTCATCCAAATTTTCTTTTTACTCTGCTCTAATAATTGACAGGTAAGAGGCCTGGTAGGGGAGAGCTAGAAATTTCTAAAATATGGTCCGGGCAAAGTGGCTCATGCCTGTAATCCAGCACTTTGGGAGGCCAAGGCAGGAGGATCACCTGAGGTCAGGAGTTCAAGACCAGCCTGGCCAACATGGTGAAACCCCAACTCTACTAAATATACAAAAAATTAGCCGGGCATGGTGTCGCATGTGTGTAACTGCAGCTACTTAGGAGGCTGAAGCAGGAGAATCCCTTGAACCAGGGAGGTAGGGGAGGGAGAAAAAAAAAAAAAAAAAAAAAAAAAAGAACGCGGGGAAAAAAAAAAAAAAAAAAAAAAAAAAGGAAAGAAATGTGTAAAATATGCATATAGATTGAAACATTGTAAATTTAGGAAATTACATGTTTCTGGTAACATTTTGGTGATTATAATTTAAATGTAAGGTTGGAAATTACTCAGCTTTGGTAAAAGGCTGGTTTTGGTAATTGTCTTAAGTTCTTAAGTGACACGTGAAAAACCAATGTTTCCATAGGTTCATCTGTACCTCCCTTAGTGAATCCACCTCTGCCTACAATTTTTCAACCAGGAGATCCTCATGGGCCCCCTCCAGCTGGAGGCCCACCCCCAATAAGCGTCCTCACGCCCCAGAAATCATCATATAGACATGTACCCCAGCCCTCATTTAATTCGTCCGTCAATCAAGAAGGTAAGTTAAGTGAATCAAGAAACAAAGTCAAGTTCTCAAAGTTTTTTATTTATTTTTTTTTTGAGACATAGTCTCACTCTGTAGCCCAAGCTAGAGTGCAGTGGTACAATATCAGCTCACTGCAGCTTTTGCCTCTGGGGCTCAAGCGATTCTCAAGCTTCAGCCTCCCATGTAGCTGGGACTGGAGGCATGTGCCCGACACCTAGTTATTTATTTATTTATTTATTTTTTAAGATGGGGTGTCACCATGTTGGTCAGGCTGGTCTTGAACTCCTGACCTCAGGCAATCACCTGCCGTGGCCTCCAAAGTGCTTGGATTACAGGTGAGAGCCACCACGCCCGGTATTTTTGGTATTTTTAGTAGAGATGGGGTTTCACCATGTTGCCCTGGGTGGTCTTGAACTCCTAAGCTCAGGCGATTCTGCCTTGACCTCTCAAAGTGCTGGGGTTACAGGTGTGAGCCGTCGCACCCGGCCAAGTCCTCAAGTTTTGACTTAGGGTAGAAAGATGAATATTACCAAATTCTGTGCATTAGAATCACATTTTTTCCAGAAAATCTAGTTTTGGTTAGGGATGGGCTACAGGAATTTACAGTTTAAAGTTCCTCAGGAATTCCATTGCCCACCACTGGGCTGTGACTAACATTTGGGAAAAAAGCTCTTAGGTTTTTGTTACTTTTTTTGTTGCTATGCAGATGTTTTAAAAATCATGGCTGTAAAGTCAGGTGGCTTTTGGGAGTGCATGCAAAAGGAGAATTACTACTTTTCTTGACATGATGTTAGAATGTTAGAAATATCTTTTTAAAATAGTGACCTTTTTCATTGAAAGTGTCTTTTGATTGCCACTAATATTGTAAATATTAACACACGGTTATGAAACTAAATAAATGTCATTTATACAAGCAGTACAAAAATACAACTTACGAAGTTTCATTTCCCCTCCCCGTAATCATTGTCAGTTCATGCAGTTTTATATAAGTAAAATATTTTAAAGCATTATTTTGGGAGGTAATGGAAATAAGAGTGTTCACTTAAATATTTTATAAAGTAAGAAATTTGGTTTTAGGCTGGGTGCGGTGGCTCACACCTGTAATCCCAGCACTTTGGGAGGCTAAGGCGGGTGGATCACTTGAGGTCAGGAGTTCAAGATCAGCCTGGCCAACATGGTGAAACCCCATCTCTACTAAAAATACAAAAATTACCTGGGCGTGGTGGCATGTGCCTGTAATCCCAGCTACTTGGGAGACGGAGGCAGGAGAATCGCTTGAACCCAAGAGGCGGAGGTTGCAGTGAGCTAAGATCCCACCACTGGACTCCAGCCTGGGTGACAAAATAAGACTCAGTCTTAAAAAAAAAAAAAAAAAAAGTAACAGAATGATGAGGCTCTGTCTCATTGGTTGCCTCGGTATTACTTTGAAGATCAAGTTACCATAAATACTTATATAAAAAAATTTTTTTTAAAGAGATAGAGTTCACTCTGTCACCCAGGCTGGAGTGCAGTGGTGCGATCATAGCTCACTACAGCCTCAGCCTCCTGGTCTCACACAATCTTCCTGCCTGAGCTTCTGGAGTAGCAGGAACTACAGGCGTGTATCACCTCACCCGGCTAATGTTTTGTTTTTATTTTATTTATTTTTGAGACAGAGTCTCACTCTGTTGCCCAGGCGAGAGCGTGGTAGAAGGATCTTAGCTCACTGCAGCTTCTGCCTCCTGGGCTCAAGTGATTCTTGTGCCTCAGTCTTCCTCGTAGCTTAGATTACAGGCATGCGCCACCACACCTGGCTAATTTTTATATTTTCAGTAGAGACAGAGTTTTCCCATGTTGCCCAGGCTGGTGTGAATTCCTGAGCTCAAGTGATCTGCCCACTTTGGACTGTGAAAGTGCTGGAATTACAGGTGTGAGCTTCCACACCTGGCTTACATTTTTTAACAACTAAAAAGAATTCACAATATGCCCAGTGATTTTGTTTCTGCTAAAAGTTTTACTGTGATTTTGTTATTAATTCATGGCTAAAGTCAAGTTGGTCTTGCAAACTGGAAAGAAGTTACTGACTTTATTTTTTTATTAATTGTTTGTTTATTTTGAAATGGAGTCTCGTTCCCATCGAGCATGCTGGAGTGCAGTGGCGCAATCTTGGCGCCATCTCCCAGGTTCAAGTGATTTTCCTTCCTGAGCCTCCTGAGTAGCTGGGAATACGGGTGGGGGGTTTCACCATGTTGGCCAGATTGGTCTCGAACTCCTGACCTCAGGTGATCCACCCGCCTTGGCCTTCCAAAGTGTTAGGGTTACTGGTGTGAGCCACTACGCCCAGCCAGTTACTGACTTTAAACGGTTAAATTTATCTGCTTCATGTTAATAGCTATTGAAGTTAGCAATTTTGTACTTAAGTGCTAGAGGTTAATGCTATTTGCTGAATTTGTTTCTTCTCTTCCTGAATTAGAGCTCATAAATAACAGAGGTAACTGGAAATAAATATTTAGTTCTCATAAGCAGATGCCCCTGGCATTTGTCTTTAATCCTGTATCATTTGGGGAGAAGAAATGTTAAGATTTTAATTCTATTTTAGTGGCTGTTCCCTAGACTTAAAGCAGTTCTAATTCATTTATATCACCTTCAAATTAATTTTGGATTCCACTGTTTGTTAAATATTTTGAAAATAAGGTCTTACGGCCGGGCGCGGTGGCTCAAGCCTGTAATCCCAGCACTGTGGGAGGCCGAGGCGGGTGGATCACGAGGTCAAGAGATCGAGACCATCCTGGTCAACATGGTGAAA
>NW_016107391.1:7509166-7517069 GCF_001604975.1 Cebus imitator | reverse complement strand
AGAGACGGGGTTTCACCATGTTGACCAGGATGGTCTCGATCTCTTGACCTCGTGATCCACCCGCCTCGGCCTCCCACAGTGCTGGGATTACAGGCTTGAGCCACCGCGCCCGGCTTTTCCCTTAGAGGTTTTTACTGCAGTTCTCACAATTGCTGAAATCTTTCATATGGTATGTAATTTTATAGATTTCATAAAGAACCACCCATTGCTGAAAGTTATTTTGCTGGAGTGGGTTATGAAAAAGCCTTGTTATTTGGGCTTTTGGTTTAGGTACAATATAAGATGAAAGACTCCTCCCAAGGACTCATGTTTCTTTTCCCTGAAGTTGCAGCTAAATTATTTGAAACTATTGTATATGTAAAAACTGGGATTTTTGATGTTTTTAATAGATTGTTGTTTTAAACTATTTGTTGTTTAGAAAATTATCTAAAATTTTGGACATTAGTTAAAATCATACAGAGATTGTAATCATTCTAATTAAAATCTTGTTAATTAACTTCACTCTTAGGTATTACATCAAATACCAATAATGGATCTATGGTGGTCCACAGTAGCTACGATGAGATTGAAGGAGGTGGCTTCTTGGGTGAGATGCTATGAAAGTTTTTTTTTAATCTCTTTTTTCTGATTATAGAAATAATATGTGGTCATTGCAGGAATGTATGCTCATTATAGGAAACTTTATAATTATGTAGCCATACATACTATTTATTTATTTATTGGACACAGGGTCTCACACTATTGCTCAGGCTGTGGAGTGCAGTTGTGTAATTACGGCTCACAGCAGCCTTAGTCTTCTGGGCTCAAGCAGTCCTCCCACCTCAGCCTCCTGAGAAGCTAGAGCTATAGGCACTGCCACCATGCCCAGCTTTTTTGTTTTTGTTTTTGACTTTTGAGACTGAGTCTCGCTCTGTTGCTTAGGCTGGAGTGCAGTGGCGAGATCTTGGTTCACTGCAACCTCTGCCTCCCGGGTTCGAGTGATTCTCCCATTTCACTCTCACAATTAGCTGGGATTAGAGGCACCCACCACCACATCCTGCTAATTTTTATATTTTTAGTAGAGATGGGATTTCGCCATGTTGGCCAGGCTGTTCTCAAACTTTTGACTGAAAGTGATCTACCTGCCTTGGCCTCCCAAAGTGCTGGGATTGTACGCATGAGCCACTGTGCCCGGCCCCTGGCTATTTTTTGTACGTTTTGTAGAGGCAGGGTTTCACCATGTTACCCAGGCTGGTCTTGAATTCCTGGGCTCAAGCTATCTTCCCATTTTGCCCTTTCAAAGTGCTGGGATAATAAGCATGTGCCACAACATCTGGCTCTACTATTTTAACATTTTTTTATTTCTGTGCATTTAGATTTTCTGTTAGTTCTTCTTCCTGTCAGAATTGGGATCATGGACTTTATTATTACTATGTTTTGACTGTAGAACACATTTAGGATTTTTTTTTTTTTTTTTTTTAGGGACAAGGTCTCTGTCACCCAGGCTCAAGTACAGTAGCACTGTTATAGCTCTCTGCAGCCTCAAATAACTGGGCTCAGGCGATCTTCCACCACACCCTTCTGAAGTAGCAGGGACTACAGGCATATGCTACCATGCCAGGCTAGTTTTTTAATTTTTGTAGAAATGGGGGGGGTTCTCGCGATATTGCCTAAGCTGGTCTCGAACCCTTAGCCTGAAGGGATCCCTCCTGCCTTGGTTCTCCGATTTGCTGGGATTACAGGTGTGAACCACCTCACCCAGCCCTTTTAGGATGTTTTGTTTTGGTTTTGTTTTGAAAGGGAGTCTTGCTCTGTCATCAGGCTGGAGTGCAGTGGTGTGATCTCTGCTCACTGCAACCTCCCCCTCCTGGGTTCAAGCGATTGTCCTGCCTCAGCCTCCCAAGTAGCTGGGACTACAGGCGCGTGCCACCACCCCAGCTAATTTTTTCGTAGAGACAGGGTTTCACTGTGGTAACCAGGATAGTCTCAATCTCCTAACCTCGTGATCCACCCGCCTCGGCCTCCCAAAGGGCTGGGATTACAGCTGTGAGGCCAGCTGGATGTTTTTATTAAAGTTGTTTTAAATTAAAATTTTAGTCTAAATACAAAATTTAATGCATTATATGAAAGTAAATTAACTGTTTTTTTTTTTTTTTTTTTTTTTTTGAGACAGAGTTTCACTCTTGTTACCCAGGCTGGAGTGCAATGGCGCGATCTCGGCTCACCGCAACCTCCGCCTCCTGGGTTCAGGCAATTCTCCTGCCTCAGCCTCCTGAGTAGCTGGGATTACAGGCACGTGCCACCATGCCCAGCTAATTTTTTGTATTTTTAGTAGAGACGGGGTTTCACCATGTTGACCAGGATGGTCTTGATCTCTTGACCTCGTGATCCACCCGCCTCGGCCTCCCAAAGTGCTGGGATTACAGGCTTGAGCCACCGCGCCCGGCCATTAACTGTTCTTTTGTTTGCTTGTTTGTTTGAGACAGAGTTTCCCTCTGTCGCCCAAGCTGGAGTGCAGTGGGCACAATCTCAGCTCACTGCAACCTCTGCCTCGCGGATTCAGGCAATTCTCCCACCCCACCCTCCTGAGTAGCTGGGACTACAGGCGCGTGCCACCACATTTGGCTAATTTTTTTATTTTTTGGTAGTGATGGATGGGATTTCACCATGTTAGCCAGGCTGGTCTCCAAGTCCTAACCTCGGGTGATCCACCCGCCTCAACCTCCCAAAGTGCTGGGATTGCAGGCATGAGCCACCACACCCAGCTGATATGAAAGTAAATTAACTGTGCGAACTAGTTTTTATATGTCTACTACTATAGTATAAAATATTAATTAGGATAAATCTATTAACCAGATTTTTGGCCAGGCACAGTGGCTCATGCCTGTAATACCAGCACTTTGGGAAGCCAAGGCAGGCGGATCACCTGAGGTCAGGAGTTTGAGACCAGTCTGGCCAACATAGTGAAACCGTGTCTCAAATAAACAAACAAAAATTAGCCAGATGTGGTAGCACACGCCTGTAGTCCTAGCTACTTGGGAAGTTGAAGTAGGAGAATCACCTGAACCCAGGAGGCGGGGGTTGCACTGAGCTGAGATCGTGCCACTGCGCTCCAGCCTGGGTGACAGAGTGAGACTCTGCCTTAAAAAATAAAATAAAAAGGTCGGGCGCAGTGGTTCACGTCTGTAATCCAAGCACTTTGGAGGCCAAGGCGGGCGGATCACCTGAGGTCAGGAGTTCAAGACCAGCCTGACCAACATGGTGAAACCCTGTCTTTAAAAAATAAAATAAAATAAATAGATTTTAATCATTGCTATTACTTTGTTACTGGTGTGTGTCTTATTTTACAAAGTTGATAAATGAAAGTATTAAATTATCCAAAGAATTTTGGAGTTATAGTATCTGTAATTTATTAGATTTATGTGTTGATTTAAAACATTCTGGGCCAGGCGTGGTTGCTTACGCCTGTAATCCCAGCCTGGACAACATGGTGAAGTCCCATCTCTACAAAAAATATGAAAACATTAGCCAGGCATAGTGGCATATATCACTTGTTTCACCTACTTGGGAGGCTGATACAGGAGGATCACTTGAGCCCAGGAAGTTAAGGCTGTGGTGAGGTGTGATTGCCCCACTGTACTGCAGCCTGGGTGTTATTGAAACTCTTTCTCCAAAAAAAATGTTTTTTTAATAAATTAAGTATTCTGGAGTATAAAATAGAACTTAAAAGTTACCTTGTTTCTAGCAACACCACAGCTTACTAACAAGAATCCCAAAATGAGCCGAAGTGTTGGATATTCATATCCCTCCTTACTGCCTGGTTATCAGAACATACCACCTGGTGCAACTGGAGTGCCACCCTCTTTGAATTACTCAAGTGGGCCACAAGCCTTTACTCAGGTAAACTTTTTGAGATTTTCTTTAACCTATTTCTCCATTTGGTTTAAACTGTATACACATGAAGAAAGTTTTAGGAAGAGATCTTATACATTTTTATAACCAATTAGAGTAATAATAGATATATCATAAAGCCTTTGTCTTTACACATTTTTCCAGAACCAAAAGATTGGCCAAGAGATCTAGATTACACTTTTGTTATTTACAGAGAAATTAACCACTTTTCTACACACTTAATAAAAGTTACTTACTTTGAAATTATATATCTGTAGACTCCCTTAGGTGCTAATCATTTAACCACAAGCATGAGTGGATTAAGTCTACATCCAGAGGGTCTAAGAGTTGTCAATCTTCTTCAAGAAAGAAACATGCTTCCATCAACACCTTTGCAGCCTCCAGTTCCAAATTTGCATGAAGACATCCAGAAACTCAACTGTAATCCAGAGTAAGGCTTCAGATGTGATGTTATTCATGTCCTAAAAATTTTCTTGCTTTTTAAAAGGGCAGCACATCAGTTGTTATGAATAAGCTGCACAAATTATTAATTTATGAAAGAAGTTCTGGATACACAAGATAGAACTCTTTTACTTGTTTACTTAATAGACATTTGAAAAGTCCTATGTCAAGAAATAGGGATGTAACTAACCCCTGAACTGATTTTGTTCTTATCAGCTCTAATGAGATTATGAAATTCATTACCATTATGGTGGTTACATTCTTTCTTCAAAGTACAGGGATTTTATTCTACATAATCCTTTATTTGCTGTCATTTAAAATTGATTTCATAACAAACATAATCTTTTTTTCTTCCTAAAAACTTACCATAAGCTTAAATATGTGTGATCAAGAATTTCTGATAAATTAAATTTGATACCTTTAAATTGTATTTAGAATCTTCAGTAAAACTGAACCTTTTTTTCCTTTTGAGACAGAGTTTCACTCTTGTCGCCCAGGATAGAGTGCAGTGGTGCAATCTTGGCTCACTGCAACCTCTGCTTCCTGGGTTCAAGTGATTCTCCTGCCTCAGCCTCCCAAGTAGCTGGGACTACAGGCAGGCGCCACCACGCCTGGCTAATTTTATATTTTTAGTAGAGATGGGGTTTCTCCATATTAGTCAGGCGGGTCTCGAACTTCCAGCCTCAGGTGATCTGCCTACCTCAGCCTCCCAAAGTGCTGGGATTACAGGCTTGAGCCACTGCGCCTGTCCTGAACTTTTAAATAATAAACTTTGCAATTTGGGCTGTCACCCAAATTTAATTTAATTCCAGTGTCACTTACATAACAAAAAATAAGTTTAGACTATTTTGCACACAAGCCAAGATGAGACTGTGTTTTAGTTATATAATGTAGCATAACCATCTACTCTATTTCTGCATAGGACTTAGACTTCAATATTTAAATAGGATAAAATTTCAGAGAATCTATTGATATTTCATCTGTAATCCGATCCAGTATTAAAATGTATACCTTTTAAATCTTTGAAGTTATTTTGTTCAAAAGTAATCATAGCCGCAACTTATACATACATTTTACTTTGATATAGGTTATTTCGATGCACACTGACTAGCATTCCTCAGACTCAGGCCTTACTGAATAAAGCCAAACTTCCTTTGGGGCTGCTGCTTCATCCTTTCAAAGACTTAGTGGTATGTTTCCTTTCTTTTCTTTTCTGTTATTTTTTTTTTTAGATGGAGTCTCCCTCTGTTGCCCAGGCTGGAGTGCAGTGGTGCGATCTCGGCTCACTGCAACCTCCGCCCCACCCCTGACTTCAAGTGATTTCCTGCCTGAGCCTCCCAAGTAGCTGGGATTACAGAGTTCTGCCACTGGGCCCAGCTAATATTTAGCAGAGACGGGGTTTCACCATCTTGGCCAGGCTGGTCTTGAACTTCTGACCTTGTTATCCTTCCACCTTGACCTCTCAAAGTGCTGGGATTACAGGCGTGAGCCACCATACTCAGCTTCTTTTCTTTCTTTTTTTTTTTTAATCTGAGATGGGGTCTCTTTCTGTTTCCCAAGCTGGAGTGCAATTGTGAGATGTTAGCTCACTGCAACCTCTGCCTCCCAGGTTCAGGCAATTCACTTGCCTGAGCTTCCTGAGTAGCTGACATTACAGGCACCTGCCACCACACCCAGCTAATTTTTGTATTTTTTGTAGAGATGGTATTTCACCACGTTGGCAGACTGGTCTCGAACTGACTCAGGTGATCGACCTACCTCCCAAAGTGCTGGGATTTATAGGCATGAGCCACTGCACCTAGCTTCTTTAGTGAAAGTAAATGTCTTTTGTGCAGAATTATCTTCGTGGTGAAAATTTTCTGCAACAATGCAAGAATCACACATAGAATTTGTTTAGTCTATCTTTAGGAAGTTGATGATTGACAGATTTCTTTTAATTCAACCAAAAGTTTTATTACTAAACACTTTCAAAAACTAGGTAAAGGAAATATATTGCTGGAAAATTCAAAAAGTACTGAATAGAGGTACTGAGAGAAACTAAATAAATGAATCATACTATTTTAATAGGCTGTGAATTATTTACTGATTAAAGTACTTTACCCTGGTCTTCCCGTTCTGTCATTGTTGGAGTAAAATTTGTTATTTTATAAAGTTGCACTGGGCCAGGCACAGTGGCTCACACCTATAATCCCAGCACTTTGGGAGGCTGAGGCAGGTGGATCACCTGAGGTCGAGAATTTGAGACCAACCTGACCAACATGAAGAAACCCCGTCTCTACTAAAAATACAAAAATTGGTTGGATGTGGTGGCACATGCCTGTAATCCTAGCTACTTGGGAGGCTGAGGCAGGAGAATTGCTTGAACCTGGGAGGCAGAGGTTGTGGTGAGCCAGGATCCTGCCATTGCACTCCAGCCTGGGCAACAAGAGCCAGACTCTGCCTCAAAAAAAAAAAAAAAGTTGCTTTAAGCCAGACGTGGTGGCTCATGGCCTGTAATCCCAGCACTTTGGGAGAGCAAAGTGAGAGAATTACTTCAGTCCAGGAGTTCAAGACAAGCCAATCCTGGCTACTTGGGAGGTTGAAGTGGGAGGATCACTTGAGCCTGGGAGGTTGAGGCTGCAGTGAGACATGATTGTAACACTGCAGTCCAGCCTGGGTGACAGAGTGGGACCCTGTATCAAAAAAGAAGTTTCAAAAGAAAAAAAAGCTGATCTACCTTTGTCCTAAAGCTCCGTGGCCATGTATTCTTGAGGATTGCTGACTTTCCCAAAACACACCTTTTTTAATAGGATTTTTTTTATTGGTGGTGATAGGATTTATTGCTTGTACTGTGTTTTTTTTGTTTTTGTTTTTGTTTTTTTTTTAAGAAGCAAAGTCTTAACTATGTTGCTTTTTAAGAGAAGGATCTCTTAAAAAATAGATAAAGGCCAGGTGCTGTGGCTCACACCTGTAATCCCAGCACTTTGGGAGGCTGAGGCGGGCAGATCACCTGAGGTCAGGAATTCAAGATCAGCCTGGCCAACATGGTGAAGCTCATCTCCATCAGAAATAGAAAAGTTAGCCGAGCATGGTGACGCACACCTATAATCCTAGCAACTGGGGAGGATCAGGCAAGAATATCGCTTGAACCTTAGGAGGCAGAGGTTGTAGTGAGCCAAGATCCTGCACTGCACTCCAGCCTGCGCAACAGAGTGAGACTAAAAAAAAGATGAATAAATGAAATCTTTTAAAGATGAGATGGTATGTCATTGTTGTCCAAGGCACTGGCTCTCAGTCAAGTTGATCAGTATAAGCAAAAACATTTCTTTCACTTGTCTCAGCGTTTCTGATAAATCAAAACAAATCTCCCCAAATCTGATAGTCTTACAAAGACCCTTCCCATGTATTCACTGCTATTTATTTATTTATTTATTTTATTAGAGACCGGGTATCTCGTTGTCACCCAGGTTAGAGTGCCGTTCCATGATCATAGCTCACTGTAGCCTTGAACTCTTGGGCTCAAGCAGTCTTCCTGCCTCAGCCTCCAGACAGAGTAAGTGGAACTGTAGGCACTGACCACTATACCCAGCTA
>NW_016107391.1:7506873-7508195 GCF_001604975.1 Cebus imitator | reverse complement strand
TTAAAGACGGGGTTTCACCATGTTGGTCAGGCTGGTCTTGAACTCCCAGCCTCAGGTGATCCACCTGCCTTGGCCTCCAAAGTGCTTGGATTACAGGTGTGAGCCACCACGCCTGGCCTGGGATTTTTTTTTTGAGATGGAGTTTCTCTCTTCTTGCTCTTATTGCCTATGCAGGAGTGCAATGGCGTGATCTTGGCTTACCACAACTTCTGCCTCCCAGGCAGTTCTCCAGCCTCAGCCTCCTGGGTAGCTGGGATTACAGGCATGTGCCACCATGCCTGGTTAATTTTGTATTTTTAGTAGAGACACAATTTCTCCATGTTGGTCAGGCTAGTCTCAAACTCCCAACATCAGGCGATCTGCTCACCTTGGCCTCCCAAGTTCTGGGATGACAAGCGTGAACCACCGTGCCCAGCCTGGGAGATTTTTATTTTTAAAATAGAGACAGGGTCTTACTTTCTTGCCCAGGTTGGTCTCAGACTCCCGACCTCAGGTGATCCACTCGCCTTGGCCTCTTAAAATGCTAGGATTTGAGACGTAGGTGTTGGCCACTGTGCCTGGCCTACTATTTTGGTTTTGCAATGTGAATGTTTAATGAGAAAATACATTCTTGTTTAATTTTTATTTTATTTTATTTTTTTGAGACTGGGTCTTGCTCTGTTGCCCATGCTAGAGTGCAGGGGCTCAATCATGGCTCACTGCAGCCTTGACCTTCCAGGCTCAAGTGATCCTCCCACCTCAACCCAAGTCACCACACTAGGCTAATTTTTTAAATCTTTTGAGAGGGTCAGGTTTCACTGTGTTGCCCAGGCTGGGCTCAAACTCCTGGCTTCAAGCCATCCTTCTGCCTTGGCCTCCCAAAGTGCAGGAATTATGTGTGAGCCACTGTGCCCAGCCAATACTTTTTTTTTAAAGGCAAATTTTAATAAGAATGATCCTGGAGCAAAACAGTAGGGTTTAAAATGAATACATTTCAGCTACATGATTTTTGTGTGTGGCAGTTTAGGTACATCATGTACTCTAGGTTTTCCTGAAAATGATGATATCCCAACAGTTATTTAGACAGGATGGATTAATAGTTACATTTTCAACATGATGATTATTCCTCTACAAAGATAATTCTGTTTTTTTCAGCAGTTGCCTGTGGTTACCTCCAGTACCATTGTGAGATGCCGTTCATGCAGGACGTACATCAATCCTTTTGTCAGCTTTCTTGATCAAAGGAGATGGAAGTGTAACTTATGTTATCGAGTAAATGATGGTATGGCATGCTTTTTTGAAACGTTTAAACATTTCTACTTTCTTTTTTTTTTTTTTTTTTT
>NW_016107391.1:7503727-7505368 GCF_001604975.1 Cebus imitator | reverse complement strand
TTTTTTCGAGATGGAGTCTCATTCTGTAGCCCAGGCTGGAGTGCAGTGGCGTGATCTCAGCTAGGCTCACTACAACCTCTGCCTCCTGGGTCCTGGTTCAAGCAATTCTCCTACCGCAGTTCTCCTACCACAGCCTCCCAAGCAGCTGGGATTACAGCACAAGCCACCATGCCCAGCTAATTTTTGTATTTTTTAGTAGAGACGGGGTTTTACCATGTTGGCCAATCTGGTTTTGAACTGATCTCATGATCCACCAGCCTCGTGAGCCACCGCACCCGGCCAAACATTTCTACTTTCATTGTAGGGAAATCAGATAATACAAAGCACAGTTAAAAAAAAACCCTTTTATTTACCTGTAATCAATCCTTCCACTCAGAGAAAACTACTGTTAACTTTTTTCTATGCATTTATATTTATAAATAAATTTAATTATTTTTTAAGCAAAAAATAATAATAGTATTACATGGATATCCCTTTTTTACATTGTATTGGGCATACAATGAATGGTATATTTCATGGTATTACTTAAGCCAGTAATTTAAGAAACATTTTTATTTAGAAATTGTCCCATGCCTTTTCTCTAGGGTGAAAAGAAGTAAGTTCACAGTAGCTGCCCAATTCATTCACTGCTGAATGAAGGGAGGTGGGCCGTTCTAGAAGGTTAGTTAAAATGTGGTTTTCTCAGTGATTGAGGAGGAGGAGGAGGTTTCTCTTAGTAACTATGTCACAGTTTTTCTGTTGGGATTAGAGAAGGAAATGGGTATGCCAGTATCCACAGTGTCTGTTTGAAAGATATGGGAAATAGAGGAGTATGAAAGAGTTTTGTTTTTGTTTTGAGATGGAGAGTCTCACTCTGTCACCAAAGCTGGAGTGCAGTGGCACGACCTTGGCTTACTACAGCCTCTGCTTCCCAGGTTCAAGCCATTCTCCCGCCTTAGCTTCCCGAGTAGCTGAGATTACAGGTGCCTGCCACCACGCCTGGCTAATTTTTATATTTTTAGTAAAGGTGGAATTTCGCCTTGTTGGCCAGGCTGGTGTAGAACTCCTGACCTCTAGTGATCCTCCTGACTCAGCCTCCCAAAGTGCTGGGATTACAGGCATGAGCTACTTTACAGGCATGAGGTTTTTTTTTGTTGTTGTTTGTTTGTTTGTTTGTTTTTTAAGAAACAGGGTCTTGCTATGTTGCCCAGGCTAGAGTGCAGTGGCTATTCATAGGTGTGGTCCCACTACTTATCAGCCAAGAGTTTTTTAAGAGTTTAATTGTTTGTGTGTGTTTTGTTTTGAGTATAGAAAAGTAAGAATAGGTTAAGAACTTACTTTTGCACTATAATTCATAAAATGTAGTATTTAGTATACCTTTAAAATCTTTATGGTTTTGTGCTTTAATATACAAAATGAAATTGTAATAAAGTTGAAGCCTCAGGCCAGGCGCGGTGGCTCAAGCCTGTAATCCCAGCACTTTGGGAGGCTGAGGCGGGTGGATCACGAGGTCAAGAGATCGAGACCATCCTGGTCAACATGGTGAAACCCCGTCTCTACCAAAAATACAAAAAATTAGCTGGGCATGGTGGCACGTGCCTGTAATCCCAGCTACTCAGGAGGCTGAGGCAGGAGAATTGCCTGAACCCAGGAGGCAGAGGT
>NW_016107391.1:7498693-7503707 GCF_001604975.1 Cebus imitator | reverse complement strand
ACCCAGGAGGCAGAGGTTGCGGTGAGCCGAGATCGCGCCATTGCACTCCAGCCTGGGTAACAAGAGCAAAACTCTGTCTCAAAAAAAAAAAAAAAAAGTTGAAGCCTCTTTCATATGCAAACCAGGCTCTTTCATGAACTATATCTTAACCTTTAGAGTGCATAGGGATTTGTATTTCTGAACAATTAATAGGAAGACAGATACAATGATAATTAATTTAGAAAATATTCTTCAGCCACTAATGTATTATAAGTGGTAGGTAACTGATGTTCCATAAAAGTCTCATTAATTAATAAAACTCACTAAACCTTATGACCTTGACCTCTGAAATTGTCTTAACCATAGCTTCTAGTGCCAACCAGAGTCTATACATTTCATATGTCAAATGTTAATATTCTTGTATAATTGTGAAATTTAAGAAAATAGGCCAGGCGCAGTGGCTCACATCTGTAATCCCAGCCCTTTGGGAGGCCGAGCCAGAGATCAGGAGTTTGAGACCAGCCTGACCAACATGAAGAAACCCCGTCTCTATTAAAAATTAGCCAGCATGGTGGTGTATGCCTTAATCCTGGCTAGTTGGGAGGCTGAGGCAGGAGAATCACTTGAAGCCGGGAGACGGAGGTTGCAGTGAGCCAAGATTGCACCACTGCGCTCTAGCGTGGGCAACAGAGTGAAACTCTGTCTCAAAAAAAAGAAAAGAATTGGCATTTAATGAGTTTTTAATCACCTTTTCAAGCAAGAAAGTGGCCAAATGCAAGATATATTATATTAATCCTTTCAGTTTTTTCAATATGTGTATTGTTATAGTTCCTGAAGAGTTCTTGTACAACCCTTTGACCAGAGTTTATGGAGAACCTCACAGAAGACCTGAAGTTCAAAATGCTACTATTGAGTTTATGGCTCCTTCAGAATACATGGTAAACTTTAATTTTTTAATACAGTATACCCAGTTTTTATTACCAGGTTTTAAGTAAAACAATATGACATCCTTTAACAAAATTTTATTTTTTAATTTTTTTTTTGAGACACAGTCTCACTCCCATTGCCCATGCTGAGTGCAGTGGCATGATCACGGCTTGCTGCAGCCTCAACCTCCCACAATCAAGTGATCTCCCACCTCAGCCTCCTGAGTAGCTGGGGCTATAGGCATGTACTACCACACCTGGCTTATTTTTAGTAGAGACAGGGTTTTGTCATGTTGCCCAGACTGGTCTCGAACTCCTGGGCTTGAGTGATCTGCCCATCTTGGCCTCCCAAAGTGCTGGGATTATAAGCGTGAACCACTGTGCCCAGCAAAAATTTTATGTTTTTAAATGTATAAAAGTATAATATTTGTTTACTAGTAATTAGTATGTAAGGGTATATTTGAAAGGTAAAGGTTTATGTAAAGTCCCATTTAAATGTTTTCTGTGACATTCAGAAATTTCCAAAATAATATTGGGCTCATAATTACTTTTTTTAAAAAAAATGACAAGAGTCTAGCTCTGTCTCCCAGTCTGGAGTGTAGTGGTGCGATCTTGGCTCACTGCACCTCCACCTCCCAGGTTCAAGTGATTTTCTTGCCTCAGCCTCCCAAGTAGCTGGGATTACAGGCACGCACCACCACACCCGGCTAATTTTTGTATTTTTAGTAAAGATGGGGTTTCAACATGTTGGTCAGGCTAGTCTCGAACTCCTGACCTTGTGATCTGCCTGCCTCAGCCAGCCAGAGTGCTTGGATTACAGGCAGGAGCTACAGCACCTGGCCAAAATACACTAAAATAAGGCTAGCCGTTGTGGTCACACCACGGTTGCTTTAGTGACAGAGCAAGATCTCCATCTCATGTTGGGAGGCTGAGGCAGGCGGATCACGAGGTCAGGATCATACCTGTAATCCCAGCTATTCAGGAGGCTGAGGCAGGAGAATCGTTTGACCTGGTAGCTGGAGTTGCAGCGAGCTGAGATTGCACCACTGCACTCCAGCCTTGGCAACAGAGCAAGACTCTGTCTCAAAAAAAAAAAAGAAAAGAAAAGAAAACATTTTGTTGCCCTTAAGTGGACTTAACTGATTGGTAATAGCCATCTGCAGAGTAACTGTTTTGTTTTGTTTTGTTTTTTAAGATGGGGTTTCACCATGATGGCCAGGCTGGTCTTGAACTCCTGACCTCAGGTGATCCACCCACCTTGGCCTCCCAAAGTGCTAGGATTACAGGCATGAGCCACTGCGTCTGACCGAGTACCTGTTTTTTAATTAGATTCAAACCAAACAAAAAAAAAAAACAGAAGCACCTATTCTTTTGAATTTACCTGTCTAATTTCCCTTTATCGCCCAAGTTTTGCAAAAATTGCTTCCTTTAAATTTAGAAACTATTGCAGAAGGTTTTTGCTCCTTTCTGGCTTATCTCTTGACAGGCAGATTATGTGAATTTGGTAAGTGATACATGCAAAAGTATATAAAAATACAGTTGACTCTGTATCTACGGGTTCTGCATCCATGGATTCAACTACCCATGGATTGAAAATGTTCAGAAAAACACAGTGAACGATATTATAGGATAGATGCGGTGGCTCATACCTATAATCCCAGCACTTTGGGAAGCCAAGGGAGGAGGATTGCGTGAAGCCAACAGTTTGAGACCAGCCTGGGCAACATAGTGAGACCCCATCTCTATAAAAATTTTAGGAATGGTGGTGTGTGCTTACAGTCCCAGGTACTTGGGAGACTGAGGTGGAGGAATCGTTTGAGCCCAGGAGCTCAAGGCTGCAGTGAGCTATGATTGCATCACTGTACTCCAGCCTGGGTGACAAAGTGAGACGTTTTCTTTAAAAATATATATACATAAACTTTAATATACAGTATAGCAACTATTTATATAGCATTTATGTTGTATTAGGTATTATTTTCAAAACCTAGAGATGATTTAAAGTATACAGAATGATGTGTGTAGGTTATATGCAAATAATATACCATGGCATGTAAGGAATTGAGCATCCTTAGATTTGGTATTTGAGGTGGGAGATCATGAACTAATCTCTTGCAGATACCAAGGGAAGACTGTATACTACATACCCAGTTGTGATTGTGGCTATTTGATGCTTTTTATTGAACTGAAAACAAATCTTTGGATTTGGAAATTTAAAATACAGTCTTGGCCAGACACGGTGGCTCACGCCCGTAATCCCAGCACTTTGGGAGGCTGAAGCGGGTGGATCACCTGAGGTCAGGAGTTCAAGACTAGCCTGGCCAACATGGTGAAACCCCATCACTACTAAAAATACAAAAATTAGCCAGGCATGATGGTGTGCACCTGTAATCCCAGTTACTCAGGAAGCTGAGGCAGGAGAATCCTGTCCCAGAAGGTGGAGATTGCAGTGAGCTGAGATCGTGCTACTGCACTCCAGCCTGGGGGACAAGATGAGACTCTGTCTTTAAAAAAAAAAAAAAAAATCTGAGTCATGACACCAAGAAAAAAAATGGTCTTACATTTTTATGGGATTTGGCTATAATTTGATGGTTAAATAACCAGATGAAGCTAACTTGGAACTTTCAGAGCTGTAATTTTTCGAAATTGTGAAATCCAACACACATATAGAAAAATCAATAAAACGTAAATATTCAGGTTACTGAATCATTATAAACTAAACACTTTTGTTAGTATTGCCTAAGCCAAGAAATTCAACCTTGCTAATAATACCAGAAGCCCCCCACCGCCTTTTTTTTTTTTTTTTTTTTTTTTTTTTTTTTTTTTTGAGATAGAGTCTTTTTTTGTCACCCAGGCTGGAGTGCAGTGGCATGATCTCGGATCACCGTAACCTCTGCCTCCCTGGTTCAAGCGATTCTCCTGAGAGCCTCAGCCTCCCAAGCAGCTGGAACTACAGGCACCCACCACCACACCCGGCTACTTTTTGTATTTTTAGTAGAGACGAGGTTTTGTCATGTTGGTCAGGCTGATCTCAAACTTCTGACCTCAGGTGAGCCGCCCACCTCTGCCTCCCAAATTGCTGGGATTATAGGCTTGAGCCACCACACCCGGCCAGAAACCATTCTGATCACACCTCTTCCCGCTCTTGTCCTAGAGAAAACACTATTCTGAATTATGGCAATCACAGCTCATTTTTCTTATATGTATATATCTATAAACAATATAGTGTAGCTTTGCCTTTTTATTATAATCTATACTCAATTTGTAAATGATGCTTTTTAAATTGTTTTGCTGTATGTGTACCCAGCAAATAAGTTTAAACTTAATCCTGTTAAATGTACTTAACAAGATCTTTTTCTCTTCAGTTACGACCACCTCAACCTCCAGTGTATCTCTTTGTATTTGATGTGTCTCACAATGCAGTCGAAACTGGATACTTGAATTCAGTTTGCAAGAGTTTGTTAGACAATCTGGATTTGTAAGTTTCTCAATTCAACTTAAATTTGAAACTAGTAATATTTTCTAAATGAATAAGTAGTTTTTGAAATCCAAAAAAAAGAAAGCTGTATAATTATTTTCTAACACTTCACCTAAATCAGTTGTCAATTTAGGCCTTATTTCCTCTTAGAAACGTTATTTTTAAACCTATAGTTGGTAGGAAGAATAATATAATGAACCTCCAGGCACCTGTCATCACCCAGCTTCATCATCATCAGCATTCTGCTGTTCTTGCTCCATGTAATCCTTCCCCTTCACACACATACCTTTTCTTACCTTGAGTATTTTAAAGCAAATTTCAGCCAGCATACTGTTTTACCTATACATATTTCAAGAGTAACTTTTATACCTAAACATAATACTAAAGCATCAAGAAAATTAGCAGTAATTCCATATATGATCTAATACCCAGCTTATTTTTTGTTCTTAGTTGTCTCAAAATTGTCTTTTTACGGCCGGGCGCGGTGGCTCAAGCCTGTAATCCCAGCACTTTGGGAGGCCGAGGCGGGTGGATCACGAGGTCAAGAGATCGAGACCATCCTGGTCAATATGGTGAAACCCCGTCTCTACTAAAAATACAAAAAATTAGCTGGGCATGGTGGCACGTGTCTGTA
>NW_016107391.1:7491463-7497983 GCF_001604975.1 Cebus imitator | reverse complement strand
GTGATCCACCCGCCTCGGCCTCCCAAAGTGCTGGGATTACAGGCATGAGCCACCACGCCCGGCCCAGCATTTGTATTTTTAATGCTGTAGATGATGAATGGGGATTGTGAATTGATGAGATTGTCACTGACTCACCCATGCATGAACAAGAGTTCATGCATGAACAATTTGTTTTTCCCCTTATATAGCTGTAGTTCCACATATTTATAGTTCTTTAAAATAGATGTTTTGCTTTTCTTTGTTCTTAAATATTAGAGCTTGTGTATCATAATATTTTGAAGCATGGTTTATAACTTAAAATCATCTAGAAAATTTCATACTTTTAAGTACTTTTAGCATACTATTTCCTAAGTGATTATATGTAACTTCATAGCTATACTTGGTTTTGGATTTCTGTATTATTGCCGTGGTTTTTTTATTGTTTGGCTTATGTGTAGTGTTTTCCCTTAGAGTCACATATGTTTTCATGGTAAACATTGGGTGGTTTAAACAATTGTTTGTGTTGGGCCGATTTCCATAATATTGATTGAGATATTTGCATGTAATTCTTAAGACACATTTTATGTGTATTTGTATATAGTTAAAACTTGGTAAAATATTCTTATGAATTTGTTTTTAGGCTTCCTGGCAACACTAGAACAAAAATTGGGTTCATAACGTTTGACAGTACAATCCATTTCTACAGTCTTCAAGAAGGTCTCTCTCAACCTCAGATGCTAATAGTTTCAGATATCGAAGGTATAGATTTATAACTGTTTTCATAATTTCCAGTTTTAGAAATATTTCTTGATTACTTGACAAATTGGATGTGTATTATTTGTACTATATCAGGGAAAATCTTGAGTATAAAATCATGATTGTTGAAGTTGTAAGAATCTTTCAGTTCAATCTCTTATTTCTTAGAAGAGGAAACGGGGGTCATGGAGACAACATGAATTCTGTACAAGGCGACAAAAACAAGTTAATGTTAGAACTCAGATCAAATTTAGGCCTTTTTTCCCCGTCTTTCCATTCATTCAAATTATTTGAGGATAGCCATAGAGCAAAGAAATAGAATTGAGAGCTCAGAATAAAGCCTAGCACATATAGGCAATTGATTTTTTTTTTTTTTTTTTTTTTTTTGAGATGGGGGGTTACTCTGTCACTGAGGCTGGAGTGAAGTGGTGCAATCTCAGCTCACTGCAGCCTCTGCCTTCTGGGTTCAGGCAATACTCCTGCCTCAGCCTCCTGAGTACTTGGGATGAGAGGCATGCACCACCACACCCCGCTAATTTTTATATTTTTAGTAGAGATGAGGTTTCATCATGTTGGCCAGGCTGGTCTCGAACTCCTGACCTCAAGTAATTTGCTTCTCTCAGCCCCCCAAAGTGCTGGTATTACAGGCATGAGCCAACAGGCCCAGCCTGTCAATTGATTTTTGACAAAGGTGCCTAGACCAATCAGTGGGAGAAGAGACAGTTTTTCAGTGGGAGAAGAGACAGTTTTCTGAACAAATAGTTGTGGCAATACTGCTTATGTAAAAGAATGAGGTTGGACCTTTACCACCTTATACCATGTAAAGAAAATTAACTTGACATGGACTAAAGACCTATACTTAAGAGCTGTAAGTAGAAAACAGGGGCAAATATTTATGCCCCTGGTTGTGGAAACATCCCTGGTACATTACTGGTCATAATATAAAGTGGTATAGCTGCTGTGGAAAATTCCTTAGCAGTTCTTCAAAGTTTAAGGTGAATTACCACATAATGTAGCAATTCCACTGTTCAATATATAATCCAAAAAATTGAAAGAACGGACTCAAGGAGATCCTTCTACATTATTGTTTATAGCAATAGCAATTATTTACAATAGCTAGAAGGTGGAAACACCCCAAGTAGCCATCAACAGATGAATAAACAAAATGTGGTATAAACGCATAATGGGATATCATTCAGCCTTTATAAAACAATGAAATTCTCAGTTGGTCAAGGTGGCTCATGTCTGTAATTGCAGCACTTTTGGAGGCCGAGGCAGGCGGATACTGAGGTCAAGAGACAGAGACCATCCTGGCTAACACAAGACCAGCCTGGCCAACATGGTGAGGGGTTTCACCACATTGTCCGGGATGGTCTCGATCTCTTGACTTCAGTATCTGCCTGCCTTGGCCTCCCAAACTGCTGGGATTACAGGCATGAGCCACTGTGCCCAGCCTACAGTCCCATTCTTAAAGGCACTGGTGTGGGCCTTCTTTATGAGAAAGCATCTGCTTTTTGTTTTTTTTTTTTTTTTTTTTTTTTTTGAGACGGAGTTTCGCTCTTGTTACCCAGGCTGGAGTGCAATGGCGCGATCTCGGCTCACCGCAACCTCCGCCTCCTGGGTTCAGGCAATTCTCCTGCCTCAGCCTCCTGAGTAGCTGGGATTACAGGCACGTGCCACCATGCCCAGCTAATTTTTTGTAGTTTTAGTAGAGACGGAGTTTCACCATGTTGACCAGGATGGTCTCGATCTCTTGACCTCGTGATCCACCCGCCTCGGCCTCCCAAAGTGCTGGGATTACAGGCTTGAGCCACCGCGCCCGGCGCATCTGCTTTTTGAATGAGCTATTGGTGAGCTATATTGCTTCCTTATAAAGACAGCATTCTTGTGCGTCATGTTAGTCAAAAAAATTTTCTTAATGCCAAGAGTGTATCTTTGGCTGGCTTCCAGGGTCAGCCGTTAAAAAAAAAAAAAAAAAAAAAAAAAAGAAGTCAAAGCAGGATTGTAAAGTGTTACCTTTAGCCTAAGAAGCAGAGCACTTATGTAAACCCTTACTCAGTGAGTATAGATCAATATTTTCTTTCTTTTTTTTTTTTTTTTTTTTTTGGAGACAGGGTCTCAACCTCCTGCCTAGCCTGGGAGTGCAGTCGTGCAATCTTGGCTCACTGCAGCCTTAACCTCCTAGGCTCAAGCAATCCTTCCACGTAGCTGGGACTACAGGCGTGTACCACCATGCCTGGTTCATTTTCGTATTTTTTGTAGAGACAGGGTTTTACCATGCTGCCCAGGCTGGTCTGAAACTCCTGAGTCAAGTCATCCACCTACCTAGGCCTCTGACAGTGCTTGGATTACAGGTGTGTACCACTGCACCCGGCCCAGATAAATATTTTGTAACTGGGAGTCTATACCTTTTACAAGGTAGCAGACAAGAAGCAGAACATTTTGCAGTAGATACCTGAATCAGTGTGGTTTTTTGGTCGTTCTTTGGACATAGGTAAACCGTGCTGTAATAGTGGATGAGGTGGCTTATCTTTAACGAAGGGGGTGGTTAATCACATTCGTGCTATATATTTGGAACACCTTTAATGATTATATTTTGTTTAAAATAAATGTGTATTTTTTCTTTCAGATGTTTTTATACCTATGCCAGAGAACTTATTAGTAAACTTAAATGAAAGTAAAGAGGTAAGGCACATTTTTCTACCTGACATGTTTGTTTAAAATATTGAAGGAGTATGTTTTTGAAATGAACTTGAAGTAAAATTTTGGTTCTTTCCGTGACATTTCTAAAATGTGTAGCATTTTAAATTTGCTCGTAGTTAATAAGATGAACAGCTCTTGAGTTCAATCCTGAGCTGATCATTTTTAAGTCTAATGAAGCAAGTTATTTGTAATAGGGTAGAAAATAGCATATTCCATATAGGAGGAACACCTGAAGGAAATCTGTCTTGCCAGCCATTTGGGAAGTTGGGAGGGTTGCTGAGATAAAGTTTCTGGTCACTACGTAGAAGCACATTAGGTAGGCTGCTTTCAGTGCCCTTTGCTTTTCTGATTCACAGAGTGTCATTGGGGTCAGTTCAGAAGAAACTCTTATTACCTGCCTGGAAATTGCCATGAATAATACAGTGAGAGGTGAACAGAATGTGTCTGAAGGGGGGATGTTGTCTACCCTGTACATGCATATATGCCGTAGGGGTAACATTTTAACTAGCAAGTCTGTGGTCTCTGCTGTTGGCAATGGTGACTGTGCCATAGTGCGAAGTACTTTTTTCCCCATTAACTCTATTTGTACAACCTAACCTGTAAAGGTAGTTGTTTTTCTTTTGTGGTGATATTACTAGTTGGCAAAGTTACTGGATATCATAGATTTACAACAGGGAAGAGCTAAGCTCACTTTGGAACTTAAAAGAATAAAGTATGTAGAGGTGATGGAGAAGGCCATATTTCATGGTATTAAAATATATCAATTCTCTGAACTGTGATGTTTCTTTCGGATACATTTTGGACTTATAGTCTTGCTGGACTACTGCATGTGCAAGAACTGTAAGGCACCAACTTTGATTTGTCTTGCTTGCCAATTTATAATGTTGACTTAAAATGGCTTTCTTGTCATTTGACCAACTTCATTGTTTAGTGTCTGTAGATTCTCTGATCATCATCAATGTCTTGTCTATTGTATTAGATACTGACTAATGTGAAAAAAAAATTTAATTGTGACACTCTTGAGTTTTCTTGCTTTATTTTACAAGCTTGTACAAGATTTACTGAAAACATTGCCACAAATGTTTACCAAGACTCTGGAGACCCAGAGTGCCTTGGGTCCTGCACTTCAAGCTGCCTTTAAGCTGATGTCTCCAACTGGTGGTCGAATGTCTGTTTTTCAAACACAACTCCCAACTCTTGGAGTGGGAGCCCTGAAACCACGAGAGGAGCCTAACCACAGGTCATCTGCTAAGGTTAGAGAGCCATGAAATGTCTGAGAAGATTTATGCTGCTGTGCCATCCCTGTGACCACAGAACCTGTTTCTTTAAATTTTTTTCTCAATTGTTGGGAAGATGGACTATAAGAAAATTGGTAAAGGGTTTAACTTTTATGTAGACATTTTTATTTTATTACATTTTTTTCTGCCTGATTAACCGTTCTTTAATCTGTAATATCTTTAGCAGACCAGTAGCAATTCATCCTGCCTTTAGTGAGACAGTCTGGAAGACTAACAGAGTAGGCTTGATAGGGACAAAGAGAACCTGACTGACCAGTTAAGAATAGTCTTATGGCCAGGTGTGGTGGTTCACTCCTGTAATCCCAGCGCTTTGGGAGGCCGAGGTGGGTGGATCGTGAGGTCAGGAGTTCGAGACCAGCCTGGCCAACATGGTGAAACCCCGGCTCTACTAAAAATAAAAAATTAGCTGGGCATGGTGGCAGGTGCCTATAATGCCAGCTACTTGGGAGGCTGAGACAGGAGAATCGCTTGAACCCAGGTGGCGGAGATTACAGTGAGCCGAGATCACACTGTTGCACTTCAGTCTGGGCAACAAGAGGGAAACTCCCATCTCACACACACACACACACACACACACACAAAAGAATAGTCTTATTTGGTACGTTGATGATGAAGGTGCTTATGTGCACCTTGTGTGTATAAACGTAAAAGTTTTTGAGGCCACGCTCGGTGACTTAACACCTGTAATACCAGCACTTTGGGAGACCAAGGCAGGCAGATCACAAGGTCAGGAGATCGAGACCATCCTGGCCAACATGGTGAAAACCTGTCTCTACTAAAATACAAAATCTTAACCGGGTGTGGTGGTGTGTGCCTGTAGTCTCAGATACTTGGGAGGCTGAGGCAGGGGAATTGCTTGAACTCTGGAGGAAGAGATTGCAGTGAGCCGAGATTGCGCTACTGTACTCCAGCCTGAAAACAGAGTGAGACGCTGTCTCAAAATAAAAGTTTCTGAGACCCATTTTTCCCAAAAGATTATGAAAGAGACACCTGTGTACTATACTGGGTATGATATCATTCCTGGAGTCAAACTGCCTATTTGCCAGTTTATTATACATGGGAACTTGGAATATTACTTAATTTCTTTGCCCCTTTGTTTCTTTATACATAAGGTGAAAATAAAGGGTCTGGTGTGGTAGCTTATGCCTATAATTTTTTGGGAGATTGAGGTGGAAGGATTGATTGAGCTCAGGAGTTTTGCGACAAACCTGGGAAATATAGTGAGACCCTGAGCCTACAAAAATACAGTGTGATGCTGAGAGCCTGTAGTCCTAGCTTCTCTGGAAGCTGTGGTGGGAGGATCACTTGAGCTCAGGAGGCAGCAGTGAGTTCATGCCAGTACACTCCAACTTGGGCAACAAGAACAACAAAATGATGGCTGGGTATAGTGGCTCATGCCTCTAAGACCGGCACTTTGGGAGGCCGAGGCGGGCAGACGACCTGAAGTCTGGAGTTCCAGGCCAACCTGGCCCACAAGATGAAACCCCATCTCTATTAAAAATACAAAAATTAGCCAGGCACAGTGGCTCACACCTATAATCTTTGCGAGGCCAAGGCGGGCAGATTACAAGGTCAGGAGTTTGAGACCAGCCTGACCAACATGGTGAAACCCCATCTCTACTAAAAATACAAAAATTAGCTGGGTGTGGTGGCACACACCTGTAATCCCAGCTACTCAGGAGGCTGAGGCAAGAGAATCACTTGAACCCAGGAGGTGGAGGTTGCAGTGAGCCAAGATCACAGCACTGCACTCCAGCCTGGGCAATAGATCGAGACTCCATCTC
>NW_016107391.1:7488857-7490788 GCF_001604975.1 Cebus imitator | reverse complement strand
TTTGCTGTTGTTGCCCAGGCTGGAGTGCAATGGCACGATCTCGGCTCACCACAACCTCCGCCTCCTGGGTTCATGCAATTCTCCGGCCTCAGCCTCCCGAGTAGCTGGGACTACAGGCATGCACCATCATGCCCAGCTAATTTTTGTATTTTTAGTAGAGACGAGGTTTCACCTTGTTGACCAGGATGGCCTCGATCTCTTGACCTCGTGATCCACCCGCCTCGGACTCCCAAAGTGCTGGGATTACAGGCTTGAACCACCACGCCTGGCCAGTACTTGCTTCTTAATGAAAAATCAAATAGTACCACAAAGGAAAAGGACTTTGTAGAATGCCCAGAAATAACTGCAATTGTTGTTAACATCATGATATATGTAGATGTGTATTTAGATTTTATGACAATGTAATGATTTTTTAAAATGTCTCTTTGTAATTTATTGTAAATAGGATATACACCTGACACCATCCACTGACTTCTATAAGAAATTAGCCTTGGACTGTTCTGGTCAGCAAGTAGCTGTTGACTTATTCCTTCTCAGTGGACAGTATTCTGATTTGGCTTCTCTGGGTAAGTTCTTCCTAATGATTTTTTTCTGTTAAATGAATATCAAAATTGTGCTTATATGATAGTGTTCTGAATACAGGATAAAGTTAAATAATTTTTATGCCTTTGGGAGAGTTAGTCAGTTTAGTCTATTAAAAACCTTATAGTCTTCTAGTCTAAACATTTAATAATAGAGAAATTTCCATACTACTATTTTAAAGGAATGCAGGGTACGATGGCTCATGCCTGTAATCCTAACAATTTGTGAGGCCTATGCAGGAGCATTACTTGAGGCCAGGAGTTTGAGACCAATCTGGTCAATATAGGAAGCCCCTATATTTACAAACAATTTTTTTTTTTTAAATAAAAAACTAGCCAGGCATGGTGGCACACACCTGTGGTCCTAGCTATTCGGAAGCCTGAGGTGGGAAGAGTGCTTGAGCTGGGAGGTCAAGGCTGCAGTGAGCTGTGGTATCACTACTGCACTCCAGCCTGGGTGACAGAATGAGACCCTGTCTCATAAAAATGAAATGAAATATCCTTCCTGACAGTAGTTTACCTAGGAAAGTTAAAGAAAGATTGATTCCAATGTCTGCAGTTACTTTGGTGTAGTAGAAGTCATTAATGGCACAGTTTAAAGCAGCATGTTTTCTCTTCCAGGTTGTATTTCTCGGTATTCAGCAGGTAGTGTCTATTACTATCCCTCTTACCATCATCAACACAACCCAGTCCAAGTACAGAAATTAGAGAAAGAACTACAGAGATACCTTACTCGGAAGATTGGCTTTGAAGCAGTCATGAGGATTCGGTGCACCAAAGGTAGGAATACGTATTTTTTTACATAGGAGTGAATAATATTTTTGGTACCAGTAAATATATGTGTTTTTATCTAGTCTTATAAGATTTGCCCTTCTGAGATACTTCACTGACTCTGGAATGTGCAATTAAGAGGAAAGAAGAAGCACTGTAACCAAAAAAGCGGGGGTGCCTACTGAGAATATACTCAAAAGCACTGACTTGTATATTTTTAAATGGAGAATTTTATGGTACATGAATTATTTCAGTTTTTTAAAAAGTCCTTATTTCTAGCTGGGCATAGTCACTCATGCCTGTAATTCCAGAACTTTGATGGATCGCTTGAGCCCAGGAATTAGAGACCAGCCTGAACAACATTGCAAAGCAATATGTCTACAAAAAATACAAAAATTTAGCTTAGCATGGTGGTGCACATATGTATTCCCAGTTTCTTAGGAGGCTGAAGTGGGAGGATTGCCTGGGCCTGGGAAGCAGAGGTTGCAGTGAGCAGAGATCACATCACTGCACTCCAGCCTGGGCAACAATGAGACCCTGTCTTTAAAAAAAAAAAATAGAAGGCCGGGCGCAGTGGCT
>NW_016107391.1:7484381-7487995 GCF_001604975.1 Cebus imitator | reverse complement strand
TTTTTTTTTTTTTTTTTGAGAGTCTCATTTTATCGCCCAGGCTAGAGTGCAGTGGTGCGATGACAGTTCACTGCAGTCTCGACCTCCATGACTCAAGTGATCCTCCCACCTCAGCTTCCTTCCCTAGTAGCTGGGGATACAGGCGTGAGCCACCATGCCTGGCTAATTTTTAATTTTCTTTGTAAAGACTGGGTCCATTGCTGCTGCACAAATTGAGTTTTTATTTAAATAAATATAATTGCTCTGTAAGGGGGTGTAGAGCAGTAATTTTCTTTCTTCTTCTCTTTTTTTCTGGAGACAGAGTGTTGCTCTGTTCCCCTGGCTGGAGTGCAGTGGCATGATCAGCCTCAATTCCTGGGCTCAAGTGATCCTCTCACCTCAGCCTCCCAAGTAACCTGGACCACAGGTGCATGCCACCATGCCCAGCTATGTTTTAATTTTTTGTAGGGGCAAGGGTTTTACACTGTTTCCCAGGCTAGTTTCAAACTCCTGGACTTAAGCAATCCTACCATTTCAGCTTCCCAAAGTGCTGGGATTACAAGTGTGAATTACCATGCCCAGTGTAATAATATTCTTTGCAATGGCAAAATTATTTATATGAAGTCTATAGCAAGTAAAAAAGATAAAGATCCAATAACCTTCCCTTTCACATTGAAATCTATTGGTTGACCAGACGTGGTGGTTCATGCCTGTAATCCCAGCACTTTGGGAGGTTGAGGCAGGCGGAACCTGAGGTCGGGAGTTTGAGACCAGCCTGACCAACATGGAGAAACCCTGTATCTACTAAAAATACAAAAAATAAGCCCAGTGTGGCGGCACATGCCTGTAATCCTAGCTACTCAGGAGGTTGAGGCAGGAGAATCTGTTGCACCTGGGAAGTGGAGGTTGCAGTGAGCTAAGATTGCACCACTGCACTCCAGCCTGGGCAACTAAAGAAACTCTGTCTAAAAAAAAAAGAAATCTATTGGTCAATCCATGAGCCAGATGAAGCTCTCTCTTATCTGTTCTTCACTGTAATGATGTACCCTTGGTGAATTTATCTCTTATCTGTTCTTCACTGTAATGATGTACCCTTGGTGAATTTATTAATTCTAACAGTTTTTATTTTATAATTTTTAATTAAAATATGGAATGCTTCACGAATTTAGGTGTTATCCTTATGCAGGGGCCAGGCTAATCTCTCTGTATCATTCCAATTTTAGTATATGAGCTGTCAGAGTGAGCACCTAACGGTGTTTTAGTGTTTGTTTTAAAAGGTACAGTTGTTGGATCCCATTCGTTGAAGACTGATGGACCTCAAAACTATTTTTATTTCTGCAGACACCTGCTATAAATTAAGGGAAGTGTACATCCTAATGTGCTTTTTTTTTTTTTTTTTTTTTTTAAAGACGGGGTTTTACCATGCTGGTCAGGCTGGTCTTGAACTCCTAACCTTAGGTGATCCGCCCGCCTTAGCCTCCACAGTGCTTGGATTACAGGTGTGAGTCACCACGCCTGGCCCCTAATATGCTTTTTAAGACCTTTTTTAATTGTCAAGACGGAGGCTATTTTTATATGTACCTTATTTTGCATAAAGATCTTTGGGATATACCAAGCAACTCCTTTGCCCTCTTTTTTTTTGGAGATGGAGTTTTGCTCTGTCACCCAGGCTGGCTCAGCTTACTGCAACCTCCACCTCCTGTGGTCGTGATTCTCCTGCCTCAGCCTCCCCAGTAGCTGGGATTACAGGTGCGCGCCACCATGCCTAGCTAATTTTTGTGTTTTTAATAGAGACATGGTTTCACCATATCAATCAGGCTGGTCTTGAACTCCTGACCTCAAGATCCACCCACCTCAGCCTCCCAAAGTGCTGGGATTACAGGCATGAGCCACCATGCCTGGCTGCCCTCTTTCTAGAGTGCTTAATTTAATAAAGCTTTGTGGTTAGCCTGCTTAGGTTTCTCTCTGTATTTTTTATGATAAATTCACTACAGATCAAATACATACTCTTAGAAAAGTTAACACAGAAAAGATAATGTACAGAAAGATATAAAATGACCTATTAAGCACAACCTGATATGTTCCACTCTACAGTTAATTATATGCCCTTCAGAAGCTTTCCTATGTCATTTATAAACATATATTTTGGCTTTTACTTCAAATAAAAGCAGTGGGGAATTACACGTGGCTTTTTTATTTTTATCACAATATCTTGACATTTCTATTTTTGTATGTACAAACCCACATTCTCTTTTTCCTTTGTGCCTTTTTTAATGTTATATATTTCTTTTTGAGAGACAGGCTTGCTTTCAACTCTTGGGCTTAAACAACCTATGCCCAGCATTCTTTTTCATTCTGATTACTGTTTTTAAGTTAGTTTTTATTTCACAAGCAAAATGTGCATCTATTTTTCTTGTAAAAAAAATAAAAACATTAGGCCGGGCGCGGTGGCCCACCCTATAATCCCAGCACTTTGGGAGTCTGAGGCAGGCTGATCATGAGGTCAGGAGATCAAGACCATCCTGGCCAACATGGTGAAACCCCGTCTCTACTAAAAATACCAAAAACAAACAAACAAACAAAAAAAAAAACTAGCCAGGCATGGTCGCATGTGACTGTAATCCCAGCTACTCAGGAGACTGAGGCAGGAGATTTGCTTGAACCCAAGAGGTGGAGGTTGCAGTGAGCCAAGATGGCACCACTGCACTCCAGCCTGGGCGACAGAGCGAGACTCTGCCTCAAAAAAATATAAAATAAAAATAAAATAAAATAAAAACATTTTTGGTAAAGCTAAAATCTTCCTGTATCAGCTTGAGTGTGTATATGACACATATACTTTCACTTCACTTTTACATAGTTAAAAATGATATATATTCAAATTTACTCTTCAAAATGGTATATAACACTTGGTATATATCAGAATTTCCAGCACATTTACATACTTAGGTACATCTCCATGGAAAACATATCATATGATCTATTTACATAAGTGAATACTGTATATATTTTTATTCAATAAACCTTCAAGATTCATTAATTTTAGATCATATAAATCCATCACATTCATTTAAACTTCTACCTATTCTACTTAGTATTCAGCAGATTGGACAAATGACAGTTTAGTTTCTTTTTTTTTTTGAAACCAAGTCTTGCTCTATCGTCCAGCCTGGAGCGAAGTGGAATGATCTCAGCTTACTACAACCTCCACCTCCTGGGTTTCAGCGATTTTCCTACCTAAGCCTCCCAAGTAGCTGGGATTACAGGTGCCCACCACCATGCCCGGCTAATTTTCATATTTTAGTAGAGACAGGATTTCACCAAGTTGGCCAGGCTGGTCTCGAACTCCTGACCTCAAGTGATCTGCCTGCGTCAGCCTCCCAAAGTGCTGGCATTACAGGCATGATTGAGCCACCATGCGTGGCATACGTTTTCTACTGTTATCCATTGAAGGCATTTCTGAATTTTTTTTTGCTGTGACACACCAGTCTACTTCAAATTTTTTTTCATGTCTAAATTTGGCACTTAAATGAGTGTATCTGTAGGATACATTCTTTGATATGTGATTGCTAAAGTCAAAATAAGTATCTAGAATTTTGATAGATAATGAAATTATGCTCCCCCTTTTTTATTTTTTT
>NW_016107391.1:7479902-7482293 GCF_001604975.1 Cebus imitator | reverse complement strand
CAAAATCCTTAGCATGGCCCCCACACACTCTGTCTCATCTTCTGCCACTCCTGCAGACATATTCTATAATTTTTTTTTTAAGAGATGGAGTCTCACTGTGTTGCCCAGGCTGCACTTGAACTCCTGAGCTCCTGACTCTGCCTCTGGAGTAGTTGGGACTACAGGAGTGCACCACTGCACTCAGCTAAGAAGTGATTTTTCCAAGTGGCTTTAACATAATCTTTTGTTATATATAGTTGCCTCTCACTGTTGTTTTTGCTTTTTCCCCAAAGGTGAAAGAAGAATTCGTGTTCATACTTTGTGTTTGCCAGTAGTTTCTACTCTAAATGATGTGTTTCTTGGAGCTGATATTCAAGCAATTTCAGGGTTATTGGCCAATATGGGTAAGAGTTGTTATCTGTTATAAATATTTTATAAGTAATAACATTAAGCAAAGTCCAAACAGTCTTGTTTTCCTTTAAATAGTTAGCTTTATAGTTTGAATGTTTTAGATCCCCTGGGTGGGTGCCTGCTAAGTAACTATTTGAATGAAAAGGTCTGCTGCAGGTAATCTTATCTTTTTTGTTTGTTTATTTAAACAAATTTATTGAGATATAATTACATACCATACCACTTCACCCATTTTAATTGATACTAATTTGTTTTTAGTGTTTTTACAGAGTTGTACAGCTATCACCACAATCTAATTTTATAACATTTCTATCGCCCCAAGAGGAACCTCATGCTTATTAGCAGTTACTGCCCACTCCTTCCTCCCTCCCTTACTGGCCTTGAGTAACCACTAAATTACTTTGTCTCTATATATTTGTCTACACTGAACTTAACTATGTCTTATGTAATGCTGAATATTAGTGCTATTTAATAGTCTTTTTTATGAGCTCTGTAACTTAATTATGAGAGAAGCAGTATGCCATAAAGATCATTAGACTTGGAGTCATGGAATTGGGGATTGAAAACCCGTTTACCACCGCAGATTTGTTAGCAGCCAAATCATGTGAGCCAATAGAAAACTTACTGATATCTTTACCTATTTATTTCCATCTCAGATACAGTTGCCTTCTTGTTTTTTTTTGGTCCCTTTTCCCTTTTCAAATACGTACAGCTTAATAGCATCAATTTGATTCTTGCAATCTTTCTACTGGAGGGAAGAGTTTCAGTGGGTCCATTTTCTTTCTTTTGTTTTTGAAAACAGAGTCTTGCTCTGTCACCCAGGGTAGAGTGCAATGGTGTGGTCCTAGCTCACTGTAGCCTTAACCTCCTGTGCTCAAGGGATCCTCCCACTTCAGCCTCGTGAATAGCTGGGACTACAGGCCCACACCACCACACCCAGCTAACTTTAAAAAAACTTTTTATAGAAACAGAGTCTCACCATGTTGCCCAGGCTCATCTTGAATCCTAGGCTGAAGCAGTACTCCGGCTTTGCTTTAGCGTCCCAAACCGTTGGGATTACCGGCGTGAGCCACCATACCCAGCTTCAGTAGGTCCATTTGCTTCAAACTTAAATCTGTCTGTATCAAGAATAGTTACCCACTTTCTTGAATTTGGGGAAAATGTTTTACATGGAGCCTAGTAAAGGATTCACCCACACTTTAGTCTTTTATGTTGTTAGATGTTTAAGATTGTGACCTATGAAATTTGAAGATCGCTGCCTTTATTTTTTTGTTTAAGTTACATTTTTTGGTAACTGTGTTTTTTTTTTATTGGCAGCAATAACTATTAGGTGGGTTTTGTAGATTTGTGATAAATTGTCACAACTTTGTAAGTATTCTTTCTGCTACCATATTGAATGTATTTTTAGTACCACATGGATGGTGTTTAAAGTTTGAGAAATCTTCAAAACAATTAGGCTTTTTTTAAAATATTGAAAAAAAAATTCTGCAGAAATGCATATAAACAGAGTGCTATGACAAATGATGAAAATCTATCTAAATAAAAGACTGGGTATGGTGGCTCATGCCTGTAATCCCAGGACCTTGGGAGGCCAAGGTGGTTGGATCCTTTGAAGCTAGGAGTTCAAGACTAGCCTGGCCAATATGGAGAAACCCTATCTCTACTAAAAATACACACACACACACACACAATTAGTCAGATGTGACACATGTCTGTAGTCCCAGCTACTTGGAAGGCCGAGGCAGGAGAAGTGCATGAACCCCAGAGGCAGAAGATGCAGCCAAGATCACGCCACTGCACCCCAGCCTGGGCAACAGAGTGAAACTCCGTCTCTAAATAAATAAGGAAATAAGTAAATATCTCTAAGAGCTCTTTCTGTAAATATAAAATAAAAACTCTGGGCTGGACATGGTGGTTTATGCCTATAATCCCAGCACTTTGGGAGGCTGAGGCAGGAAGATTGCTTGAGGCCATGAGTTTGAGATCAGCCTGGGCAACATA
>NW_016107391.1:7478008-7479677 GCF_001604975.1 Cebus imitator | reverse complement strand
CCCAGGCTGGAGTGCAATGGCACGTTCTCAGCTCACCACAATCTCCGCCTCCTGAGTTCAAGCAATTCTCCTGCCTCAGCCTCCCAAGTAGCTGGGATTACAGGCATGCGTCACCACACCCAGCTAATTTTTTTGTATTTTTAGTAGAGATGGGGTTTCACCATGTTGGCCAGGATGGTCTCGATCTCTTGACCTCATGATCAGCCTGCTTTGGCCTTGCAAAATGCTGGGATTACAGGTGTGAGCCACCACGCCTGGCCAAAAAAATTTTTTTAATTAATTAAAATAAAGATGTCTAACTCTGTTTTGAGACACTGTGTATTTCAGGAAACAGGAAAGCATTATATGTTTAATTGCAATGCTTTTCTTTCTCAATGGTATATAAAATGTTGGGTTACAATCAATAGCATAACTGAGGCTCAGAAAGGTTAAGTTACTTGCCAAATCATTATACAGCTAGGAAATAGCAGAGCAGCATTTCAAAAGAGGTTGGCTCAATTCTCCAGAGCATGCTTTTAGCTGCTGTGTTTCCTCTTGTTTGTGTATGTAGTAAATTGGAGAAAGACAGTATAGTTTTTAAAAATTATCTCTTCTACCCTTAACAGTAGAGTAGCTAAACTTCTGTCATATTTCTCTTTTGTCCTTACCTTCACCTCACTTAGCTGTTGACAGATCCATGACTGCCAGTCTGAGTGATGCTCGGGATGCTCTAGTGAATGCAGTCATTGACTCCCTTTCTGCCTACCGTTCTTCAGTCTTAAGTAACCAGCAGCCTGGATTGATAGTTCCTTTTTCTTTGCGGCTTTTCCCACTTTTTGTGTTGGCTCTCCTTAAACAGGTAAGAAAAACAGATACAGAAACTAACACAATGATGGCCAGAAACTGTGGCCTACACCTGCAATCCGGGCACTTTGGGTGGCTGACATGGGTGGCTTGCTTGAGTCCATGTATTTGAGACCAGACTGGCCAACATGGTGAAACCCCATCTCTCCAAAAAATATAAAAAAAACTAGCCAGGTATGGTGGTGCACGCCAGTAGTTCCAGTTACTCAGGAGGCTGAAGTGGGAGGATTGTTGAGTCCAGGAGACAGGGATTATAGTGAGCACATGTCGCGCTGCTGTACTTCAGCTTGGGTGACAGAGCCAGACTCTGCCTCAGAACAAAACAAAACAAAAGAAATGAACACAGTAGAGAAATCAAAAGGCAAAATTTTTATCCTATGAATCCCTAAACATTGTATACATAACTTTATGCTGGTTAAATTTCTGAGGACAGGGGCCTTGCCTCTTATTTGAACTTTGAAAAGTTTTATAACCAAAGAAACTTACAAATAACTGATTCAGAGCAAATTCCTTGTTTATAAGATGCTTCTCTGGCTGGGTGCAGTGGCTCATGCCTGTAATGTCAGCACTTTGGGAGATTGAGGCGGGCAAATCATGAGGTGAGGAGTTCAAGAGCAGCCTGACCAACATGATGAAACCCCTTCTCTACTAAAAATACAAAAATTAGCCAGGCATGGTGGCACCTACCTGTAGTCCTAGCTACTACTCTGTAGGCTGAAACAGCAGAATCAGTTGAGCCCGGGAAATGGAGATTGTAGTGAGCCAATATCGAGCCACTGCGCTCTAGCCCAGGCAACAGAAAGAGACTCCATCTCAAAAAAAAAAA